>NW_017729032.1:3809039-3810891 GCF_001723915.1 Gavialis gangeticus | reverse complement strand
GGGGGGGGGGGGGGGGGGGGGGGGGGGCAGGGAGGACTCCTTGGCCTGCTGCCCTCCCCCTGGGGGCCTTCAGATGCCAGCAGACAGGATCTGGTGCAGGAGGATGGAGAGGCTCCATGCTGCTGCTGCCAGGAGCTCCACGCAATCTACATTGTAATGGCAAGCCACTCACTGCCCACCTGGCCGCAGCAGGGGCACAACTTTGTGCCACCGCCATCCTCACTGCTACCAGCAGGCAGGGGGTGCCTTACCATGGTGGTGCAGCTGGTATAGAGCTCCTGGCAGCACCGAGCCTTCCTGCCCCACGTCCCGCCCACTGGGTTGTGGAAGCCCCCTGGGAAAGAGCAGAAGGGTGGGGAGCTCCAAGCTCCACAATGGGAAGCCTGCATCTGCTCCTGCCCAAGTCTGGGAGGGGGGGCACATGCCCCCACTTCCCCCACACTGAGAGCACATGCAGTGGTGGGGAGCCAGCCCCCTTGCCATCCCCTAGATGAGCCACCCATACCTCTGTCCTGCTCCCTGGATGCCCCAGGCCCTATGCATTATCCCAGCTAGGCAATGCCTCCAGCCCTAGCTACCAACCCTGCCCCACTGCCTCCTTCACTGAGGGGGCCTCAATCTGTGCCCACCCCTGCACTGTCTCCACTCCCCCACATAGACTTACCTGCAGACAGCTGGGGGAGCTGCTCTCCACCGCTGCCTGGTTGCACTGATGGATACATGTGTATGTGCACATGGTGCCCCCCACCCCTCCCCCCAGCATCCCTTTGCAGGCTGGAACTCTGTTTCTCCGCAACGGAACAGAAACCCCAAATCCCTGCACATGATACTGGGATGATAGTTGACTGCGTCCAGGGGAATCCAGGAAAAATGCTGTTCTGGAGTCATTCAACTTGGGTCCAGGACTTGAAGTTTACATTTCTGGACTTTCCCACCCAATTAGGGATGAGTGGTCACCCTATGCAGGTCCCCATCAATGCGGAGCTTATAAAAATATATGTGCAACTATTTAATGATTTCTTAATTCACCAAAAGTAATGTTTTTTTTTCATTTGGTGGAAAGGACTTCTAGTAAGTCTATTAAATTCGCAGTGTACAAGTCTGAGTGGAGACTACATGGATCGTAGATGGAAAAGGGAATTTGCTAAATGGGAAGGAAAAAAAATGATTATACTGAAGGGGGAACTACTGGACTCGAGGGAGGTTAGTTAATGGAGTTCCTCAAGGACTGGTGTTGGGGAGAAGCTGGTTCAATATTTTCATTAGTGATCTTGGTACAAACATCAGAGAGGGCTAATGAAGTCTGCTGATGACAAAGTTGGGAAGAAGAGTACGTAAATATTATGCAAGAAGAAACGATTACACTAAGAGCCAGAGCACAGATGGGATAAAATAAATAGTATAAAACACAGTCATGCATTTCAGGACTCAGAACCAGAATTTCTGCTAGAAGGTGGAGGCTCATCTGTGAGGAATGACAGCAAGGAGGAAGGTTTACAGCAGGGGTGGGCAAAATGCGGCACACCAGGCCATTCTATCTGGCCCGCGGGGCCCCTAAAAAATTTAGAAAATTAATATTTATCTGCCCCGGGCTGCCTGTCCTCTGGCCCTCAATGGCTTGCCAAACCTCAGTAAGTGGCCCTTGTGGCAGGTGCAGAGATCCCACCTCAGGAAAACAGCTGGGTATTTGTATCCCACCGCTATTTCCACCACGTGAGGCGGGCCAGTAGGGGGCGCTCCTGCGTTGAGCCACCCACCTCCCTGTGCCCGACCACCTTCCAGGCTCCGAATACCTCCCTAGGGGCGCCTTATGTCCGGCCGACCCCTCTCCTGGAGCATACACGCTACTCTG
>NW_017729032.1:3806920-3808173 GCF_001723915.1 Gavialis gangeticus | reverse complement strand
ATCCTAATTAAATGGTCACAGCACACAGATTTAAATCACAGTGTCACAGGGCAGAGACTTTTGGGGAGAAACCAAGGTGGCTTTCTGCCACAGCCCTCTACCCAAAATAATTGCCTGCCCCTGGTTTAGAAGTAGTAGTTGATCACAGGAGGGCTATGAGCCACCAATGAGATTCAATTATGAAAAAGGAAACCTAGGATGTATAAGGTAAGGTATTTCTAATGAAGAGAAGGAAATATTAATGATATTGTACAAAGTCCTGGTGAGACCTCACTTGGAATGCAACGCATGATTCTTGCCACCCGTGTTCAAGGAAGGTTTAAAGTAGGACAGATGGAGAGGAGGGGTGCTTGGCCGATCAGGGGGGAAAACACAAAGGCTATCTTAGGAGAGGAAACTCTAATAAACTTGGCTTACTTCGCCTATCAAAACAAAGGCTGAGAGGGAATAGAATTGCTTTCTATAAATACATCAGGGACAAATACCAGAGATGGAGTAGAACTATTTGAGCTGAAGGATAAACACAGGCACAAGAGCAAATGGGTATAAACTAGCCTGGAATCAGTTTAGGCTAGAAACTGAGACAAGCTTTCCAACATAGAGAGTGGTTCTACCAGGACTGATCACGATAGGATCTCTAACTGGTTTTAAGATGGCACATTGCAAGTTTAGAAGCAGGGTTATATGCTCCTGTTCCTTTCAATAACAGGAGACTGAACTCCCTAAGCCAGGAGGTTCCTTCCCAACACTATGGAAAATGTTGATTTAATTTGTAATCAAGGTGGGGAGCAGACAAGGAGATGTCATGTCTGGCCTTGCAAATTTTCACAATTTTGCAAACCTATTTTAATACATGGTATTGTTCCAAACTGATGTTTTATTTGCTAAGGACGTTCAGTTACAGGAATGTACTAGGAACAAAACCAAATTTATGCAAATATCAGTCCCATAGACAATTATACTCCCAGTTCTGTCCTGAGAAGTATAACTGTAATTGCAACAGAGCTTCATTTTTATCTTGAAAATACAATGGGTAATTCTAACTTCTAGAACATGCTGAAACCTATTTGGTTTTTGCATGTATAATCAGCATGTATAATTACAGCCTTTCAGATAAATGTATATAGCACCAGAGTGTACATATTTCTGTACAAGAGGAAAAGCAGTACCAAATGTATTCAGACATTACAATGCAAGGGTGAAGGTACAGAGCTGAAAAATAAAAAGGGTTACAAATAAAAAAAAAAAAAAAA
>NW_017729032.1:3801723-3806850 GCF_001723915.1 Gavialis gangeticus | reverse complement strand
AAAAAAAAAAAAAAAAAAAAATCACTTGTTTGTTTTTAATAAATCTGGAGTGCTTTTGCAAACATATAGCTGGTCTAATAAAAGATATCACCTCTACCACAAGTCCTGACTGCTTTTGTAGAGTAATAGGGCACCCATAACTTTGCAGAACTTGGCTAATATGTATACTTATTTCCTGGGGAGGAAAGAAGAAGAAAAAAAAAATTGGCTCACTTGCAAATTGGAAACTTACTTCTACAATTGACATGAAAAAGGATCTCATAGAATAAAATCAACAAGCCTAGAAAATGGAGTCAATTTTCTACAAGATGCAGCCAACAGAAGAAACTAAGCATAAAATCAAATATGCTGAATACATTATAAACAGCTGCAAATATATACCAAATTCAGTAAACATGAAAAGAAAAGGAAACTGTAGAATGCCACCTTAATCCTCTGGCAAAACGATCTGTCTAATTTGTTCGGTGTTAAGGGATCCTTTATTCCCATGTTTGTATCAAGGACAAATGTTAGATTTATGGACTGTGAAAATCCTTTCAGATGTTAAAATGTTCTCTATCTCGAGGACAAGCGCAAAATTTTGACTCTGCTGTAGTTTCTAAGAGGTGTGAAAAATGGGTGAAAATAGCAAGTTAATTATAGCGTCTGAGGGTGTAAAAAGGAAACTTTTCCTGTTCATTTATTTTTGTTGTACAGAAAAGCTAATTTGCAAGCAGCACTAACAAACATGCCATGCGTTTTTTCAATACAAATCTATATTCTATTATGACACCAATTCAAACAACAGGGAAGGTGGCATTATATTTTTAAACATGCTTTGAAAAGGATACATCAACTTTGCATTAATTATTTTTCGAAGTAATTTTTAAGATGACTGGTCTAAAATTAAAGACTTAGAACATTTTAAATCCTTTTGCATAGCCAGTTTCAATGTATTCCCTGCAGTGGGGAATAAACACACAACAGCAAGAGAAGAAAATAGTAGTTGTAAAGGTTGCCAGAAGACATCATAACACGTGAAGGCCCTATCTTTTTTTAGCACTAGTGACTTCAAAATCTAGCTACTTCCAAAAATACAGTGCTAGGTACTCATTTTTGTATCATGCCTTTGAGTTCTGGCAATTCATTCAGATAGCTCTAACAGACACTAACCAACAACTATTCAGATACCCAAGATACTGATGAAGAAAATGGGAAGAAAGTTACGGATTCAGGAGTATCTGAAACAGTAGGTATTTGTCTGGTGTCTAACTGCAGTAGTGAGTTCAGTATCAGGTATCTTCCCTCTTAAAGCTGTGCGTGCTTGACACAACACGCGAGCTGGTGGCTGGTGTGCTCTGAACAGGTCTCATGCAATGCCCTGATGCAGGGAGGGCATTCTCAGCACACGGAAAGAGAAGGATGAACATTTGGAATGGAGCATGAGGGAAGGAAAAAAGCAGCAAAGGGTTGTGAGTTATATGGCTCCAACCGTGGAAGAGACAAAATGAATAGACAAAAAAAGAAACATGGAAACGCACTTACGCTTAGGTGCAAAGGGTACCATGGAGGAGCTTAAATCAAATGCAGAAGGCATCTTTTAGTTCTCCTATGCAATATGAAGTTTTGTTTCTATCTGGGAGAAATTTTACAATCTTTGAATTCTCCTTTGCCTGATGAAGGGCGTTTGAGCCCGAAAGCTTGCAAATAAAGTAACATTTTTGCAACTATCTAGTTGGTCTAATAAAAGATACCACCTCTACTCCAAGAGCTTTGTCTGCCTATGCCTTTAGACCAACACAGCTACAACAAATATCCCTGATACAGAAGGCACAGAGCTTGAAAAGGGTTTGAAAGACTCCTCAGAAAGAATACAAAATTAGTCCTTTACATCTAACAGAGGAGTAACTGTTAGCACCTACCACCATCACAACATCTCCAAGTTCGAGCCCAGAAGGGACTTGGGCATGCAGGCCCTGTGGGATGCAGCATCTCAAAGTTTAGAGGTCTGGCTCCAGAGGCAAATCCACAAACCTGAGGGAGGTGCCTAAGTTTTCTATGCTTAAATAGGAAGATTTATGTAGGCAGGACTGCAGTTCACAACACCCTACCCAACCAAAAAGAAACAGGAATGAGAGGGAAAGATCTAAAATCCCACTTCCCTTCCCTTGCTAGATACCAATATGAGACAGGGTCAGCATGAAACCCCCTCCCAGATGTGGGCAGCCTTTGATTACAAAGAAATAGTTTCCCCTTTTCTTTCCAGACGTGCTGGTACTTCCGCTTGGCATGTTACAGTACTCGTAAGGGTCATTACCCAGGACGTAGGAGGCCCTGCTTAGCCAGAGAAAAATCAACACGCACCTCCTCTCTCACCTTCTGGGAAAGTGCCCTAACCACCAAGCTAGAGGCTGTGCCCTGCTGAAGTTGTGCTGCTGAATGTAAAATGGAACAAATGAAAGAATCATGAGATCAGAGATACGGTAAGCAAAAGGGAACCTGCACAAAGAGGGCATACCCCTGTGAGAATAGAGGACTCCTGGGCCTCCTTAGGCATTCTGCATTAGACAGCCATCATATGAAATGCATAAGCAGTGTTAGGGGACAGAGAGGATTACTCTGATCTCCCTCCTCTCCCCCATGTCAGGCTCTCTCTCATTCTCATCAACCACATGGAGATCATGGCTCTTGCATTCTCTGCACAATGGCCTGGCTTCTTGAACAGGAGGGCTGGAGAATGCCCTTAACATCTCCTCACCTAGATTACGGAAGACCTAGATCTCAGGTCTCCCCATGTCAGGGCAACCGTTCTAACAATTAAGTCATTTTGCAAAAGCAGGCACCATTTACTGCTCAGCCTGTTTTTTTGAATGAAAGTGGCCATAGGTGCTGAACAACACCGGCAGCTGGTATGCTCTAAACATGTCTACCAGCAGGGGCTTCTATAGAGACATCTAGTTTGCGACTCTCAAGCAGCCTTAGACTGAAGATAGGTACCAATGCATGCAGCACTGTCAAGACAGTGGCATTTCTGGGCATACACAGTAGCTGAAATTCAGCATTACCTAAGGTGTCAGGTGGGCCTCCTGTGGCTCACTCGCTTGGACTTAAAGCACCTACAATTCCATCCAAGTCTCATTTTAGGTGCCTAATACCTTTTTGGATCTGGTCCCAAGGAAATTCAAAATTTGAATATACACAGCAGAAACCTGTTGCCTGTGTGTATATATACAAAACTACTCAACAAGTAGCAACCACATGTCATATTTCAGAAAGGCCTAGGATCATTCATATTACCTGGCATCCCTTTATAAGTCTTCAGAGGAACCCACCAAGAATTAGAAGTACAAGTCACTCATTTGTATCTTTTACAGTTCCCTCCTACATCTTATCATCAGGAAGACAGCAGAGCAATTAGGTTTTCATTTCCACAAGCCATTTTTAATACAGTCAGTGACAGACCACAATGACAATATTTAAAGAGTGTCAGGAAGTAAAAAATCCTGTCTCCAAATGATAAGACAGAAGAACCTCAAGCAGACAGAACCAAGTCGTCCAAAGTGGAGTTTGGGTAGTTTCTCATCAGTAATCTTCTTATTTTGCACACTGCACAGGACCTCCAAAAATACAATGCAAGGCCACACCAGGCTGGAGAACTGGATCAGCATTGGTAGAAAGAATAGGGTCAGAGTAAGGACATCTCATTCTTGTAAGGCGCGTTTCCTGCAGATGTCTTCCTTCCAAATATTAAACTAAGCCTTGACCTTGCTTAGCTTTGGGTGGTAATCTCAACAAATGTCAAAGTAATACAGCTATGCCTTGTATTAAAAGCAATCTAGTTCACCCTATACCTGGGAAAATGAAGAAAATATTGAAGACAAGTCATAGGACAATAATTGAACAGTATAAACAATAAATAGAAACACAAGACCATAAAAATGAGCAATGATATATAAAGACATAGATCTATATATAGATCTGTTTATAGAGACAGATCTATATCTATATGCAAAACAGCAAGAAATGCAAAGATGCAAGACATCATACCACAAAGCAAAGGTTAACTCATGTTTACATAGCCTTGGGCAAGCTCAGCTGAAGTACAGAAGACATATCTTGGCACTGTGTTATGAGGAAAAAAAAAACAGGAGGAAAAAAAAGAAACAGGAATAGCAGAGAGTTCAGAAGGCAGCAGAAGCATCACAGTGTAAAGGGCTGACCTTATGAATGAACTAGGTACCTCTACCTTGACTAAAGCAGTAATTAACAGGGGGACAGCAACTATCTGGAGGGCTTGAGGATGGAGAGGAACTCTTTGGATTGTCACAGGAGGTATTCTGATCAGCAGTAATGAAATTAAGAGAAAGAAGATTCAGGTAAAACTTCCTGTACACAAGCTCTATTAGGCAACAGAAAACAAATCACTCATTATAAGAGAGAGCATATGTCAAAAATTAAATTGGACACACAAGAAGATGTACTAAGGACATCTGGTACTGGCAGAAATAATGAACTGGCAGCAGCATGAATAAAGCGTGTCATCCAAATTCTCACACCAATAAAGACTTTTGCCAGTACTGTGAGAACGTCAGAGCCCACTCATCCTGCAGACCCCACAGGAACAGCTCGCTGCTTCAAAAGCATTGGGGTCTCTTGTGGTGGACCTGCTCCCAAGGATACACCCTGGTGCAGTGTTGATGGCAAACGGAGGCACTAAACTTTGGGCACAGAAAGAAGTAACAATTGTACAAACATCAAAGGACATGGATGCAACTGCTCTGTCTTCACCATCTTGATCATAATCTTGATCTTCATGATCTTGATCTTGTCTGCATGATGCATGTTCTTCAGGTATAGCAAAACCTCTCTAACTTCAGCTGTACTTTATGTAGGGTCAAAGGTACACTGCTACAGGATCATGCAGATACAACAGTTGCCTCATGCCTACTAAGGCTCATGATCACAGCAGCAACTCCTCCTTCCCTTTTAAAGCAATTGAAAGGTCCATTTGTCCAGAGCTGCCAACTCTTGAAACTCTGCAAGACTTTGGGTTTAGAACCACCGGAGCAGCAACTCCCACCCCTTGGGCCCATCTTGTATACGCAGGTTTATTCTGACTCTTTTCTAAAAAAAAAAAAATATGGGGGA
>NW_017729032.1:3784482-3796723 GCF_001723915.1 Gavialis gangeticus | reverse complement strand
CACCGGAGCAGCAACTCCCACCCCTTGGGCCCATCTTGTATACGCAGGTTTATTCTGACTCTTTTCTAAAAAAAAAAAAATATGGTGGACAGGTAACTCAAGTGCTGTAGTGGGTTGGGGATGGAGACATTCACACCTTTCAGAACAGTTAAATATAACAGCCTACGCTTGGTCGTCAGTCCTATTGCTGCCTTATAAGCTGTTCTGATCTGTCTCAGGCGATACATTATGGCTTATTGGTTTATGTGTTATGCTGCAGTCACCAAGTTCATTCTCCCTGAGGTTTGGTAACAGCAATTTAGCTGATATTTTTATATCAAGGTAAATATGTTCTCTACAACATTTGACTTTCCATTTGTCTTTAATGAAAAGCGTAGGGGGCAATTAAAAGTAAAAGCCTTCCATATCCCTAATAGATATATTATATCCTTATATGGCTCATTGCCCTAGGACGGTGGGGCCCAACTTTTTGGCGCACATGGCACAAATTAGCCCCGCACCCTCCCTGAGGCCACCTCCATCCCCTTCTGTTCACTTTGCTGCTCTGCTTTCCGCTCCTACTTGGTGCTCTCTGCCCAACATGCTACTCTGCTTTCTGCTTCCTGCATGATTTCCTGCTCAGCCTTCTGCTTCCTGCCTTATCTGCTGCTGTGCTGCCTGTCCCCTCCCTGATCTGCCACGTGCCACACAGAGGTGGCACTCATGCTGCAGGCCAGCTACCTGTGCCCTAGGAGATGGTCTTGCACAGCATCCCAAAACCTAGACTTACTGCCCTTCTGACAAAAGGGCTGACTCTGCAGGGTCAAAACCTTCTGCCCTGCAGAAGCAACACAGAAGAGGACATACCTCTCAGCATTTTCCAAACTTACTTTTTATAACTGGCTTATGGTGGCTAACTCAGAGCAGTATTTGGTGTAACCTAAGATTGCGATAATCTACCTTCCCACATCCTCTGAGAGAACAAAGTGGACTCTTACAGGTTCTTGGCAATTGAATGGACTGGATTGCGAGGAATGACCATTTCTTAGAATTAGCTGAAATTAAGCTTGGGTTTTTCCATATCCGTGAAATCTGCAGGGTGACAGAAGTTGCATTATATCCTCCCGTGGGGAAAGGATTCATCTTTATGTGTTTTGGGTATAACAAACCTGCAGGATGATCCAAGCTCAGAAGATAGCATGCAGAAAAATCAATCATTTCCAAGTACGCATGTAAAATTTCAGACTGCTTATACCTTCAATTTCTAATAATGTATCCAAACAATACATAAAAATTGTACTGAAAGCAACAAAATCATAGAAGCATGTTTATTTAAAGCTGGAAAAGGCTGTGGAAAATATAGAAACCAATTCATGCTGAGACTGTGCAGAGAGGTCCAATATTCTCCAAACTATATCTAATATTACATCTTCAACTTCATTATGCTTTGAAGTTGCTGAACAGACTGCAGGCTTCAAAACTATTTTAAATGCTATCTTAGGTGGCAGACCAAAGGTGGTCAACTTGGGAAAGCAGCAGTCAAAAAATGGGCAAGCTGCTATATTTATGAATGGTCCAAACAATCTCTGGTACCTTGGTTGTAACCAAGCCAATGTGATCAACTTTCTTTATAACTCTGATTTAAGGCATCTGTTTTTTCTTGCTCTGACTGCCTATGCTATGCAGGCAAGATAACTTGTCAAAACGTCCTACCTAACTCCTTTGAAACATCCTTGATGGGCCACCCAATTGCAAACCAACTCTCCTGCTCCCAATAAGGCCTGTAAACTGAACTGTAATATGAGTCTTTTCATTAGCTTAATCAAAAAGTTTAAGAGTCACATCTTTAGGGAAAACCAGAGATACTCTGGCTAACAAACAAAGCCGTTATTACTCTTGATTTGGTGTTTATCACACACTACTTTGCTCCAGTTTCACTCTCTCATTCCCTGCTCTAGTCGTGGCTTAATTTAATAATACTCACTTCCTCATAACCGTATCTCTTCTCTGAAACCCAATTCTTTTGCAGATCTTAAACCCCTCCATGCTCTTTTGGTTGCCTTTGCTGCCCTTCATAATTCAAACAATCCCAACCTTGACTCACTACTTACATTTGTTTTTTTGCTGGTCTCGACTACCTTCACAGAAAATCCTAGGACTGGATAGATTTCTTTCATCACTACTCTGCTCTGTTGTAAAATCTTCCTTGGAAACTCCTATTTCTCCTCCCTACAGACCAAGCAGTTACTTTCTACTGTCACTTTTCTCCAAGCTTCCCTACCACACCTGCCTCAAATGCCTTTCTAATCTCTTTAGTGTAAGAGCAACATCTACCAAGAACTTTCAGCTATGCTCGCCTTGCCATGTCTTAGTTCCTGTAACTTCTCTTCTGCCATCAACTTTCAATCCTCTTTCTTTTCCCTCTAGCAATGCACTTCCTCACCTGCTACTACTGAATGTGGCTTAGCATCCAATAAATTAATACACCTTATTTTGTCTCCATTTGATATTCGAAAAACCAAATGGCAATTGGCTATGCAGTTGTAACTGTACTGAAGACACTTGGGCTGGGGGCAGAAGTTGCACATAAACCAGTTTAAGTGATCAGAAAGTGGTTTAAACCTGCAACAGAACATAAATTCATTGCACCAGTTTCAAAATGTCCGAAACCAGTTTAAGATAAAACCTGGTTGAACATAGTATCAGGCTTAACTGATTTGGGTGAAACCGGTTTATGGAACTTCTGTCCCAAACCCTAGAGATGTACTTAGCTATCTATTGAGCACTGTAAATTAACTCAGTTGTTTACTAAGCACTACAGAAAGAGAGGAAGACAGTGGCCCAAGCCCCAAACTCTTTTAAGATCTAAATCTGTGGTCCTCAACCTTTTTAGACTTGAGGAACTTCTGATAAATTCAGGCTCCCTGCAGAGAATGCTAGCTCTCAGTTTTCATTACAGAAAGATTGCAAAGAGCTCAGAAAGACCAGAACAGGTCAGAATATTTCTGACGCTATAGATTCCTATTTGAAATCTCTGGGTTTATCTTGTGAATCATGCTTGCATACTTAACAGTGCTAATATTGCATAGCATTTCGTGGCACCCTTGAAAGGATCTTATGGCACTCCACAATACCAACACACACTGGTTGAGAATCACTAGTCTAAACAAAAGCAGGAAGTGACAATACACTGAAAGGTCAGCAGGCTTTTTATGATTAATACAGCTTAGCCTAACATGCAGTCACAACTGCTGGTGGGTGGCTGGTAAGGAGATGTGTAAGAGGAAAGGCTGACAGCTTGAATAAACAAGGAATGGAGTCCCAAGTGTGATCATAGAAAACAGCATGAAGAATAGAGGAAGCTTTCAGGAAGACAGACTTGAGACAGATGTGCAAGGTTTTAAGTAAAGCCAAAATGGATCTGAAGATGAGAACAAGCTGCATGAGCTTGCCACAAAAGGCAAGAGGAGGTTAATGTAAGAATGCAGGGGAGGAAGAGAGGGGTCTGTCGACTGTAGACCTGGTCAGTGACTGACAGACCACACTGACTAGTGCAGACTACAGACCTAGCAAAAGCCTCAGTTATGAAGAGTATGTGCTTAAGCTGATATATATTCAACAATCAGTAAGTTTTCAGTTAAATCATAAGCAGCAGCCCCTGAGAAAGTAGAATAAGAATCTGTTTATGAAGTCACTTGTATTACAACAGACCAAGAATGAAGAGCTGCTTTTTGAAAGTGTGCAACACGAGCTAGAAGCAACAACTGATGTTCTGCCTTTTGATAATAATTAAGTTGTATATAATCAGCTAGAATCCTATAATAATAATAATATGTCTTTGTTAACCTGTTGTCAGCATTGGCCACTTTCAAGGTCAAGTTGCAGAAGTGCGGCTGGAGCAGGCCACAAAGCCTGCTCCAGAGTGAAGCTTCACAGACATCAGAACTGGCAGCAAAGTAAAAGAAGCAGAACATGGCAAGGAGCATTCCCAGGTGGCGAGGGAAAGACAGAAGAGGTTCTTTTTCCCAGAACTGTGCTTTTCCTCAAGGACACAGACCCCAGCTCATTGGTATCTTCCAAGTCCACAGGAAAACATGTTCAGCCCACTTCCCAAAGACTCACTGGGACAAAGAAATCAGAATAATACTGATCAGAAAAGTTATTTAAATAAGCCACATATAAATACTGGATGTAAGCAGGGGGAATATTTGGGAAGACCACTGCAAAATCAGCTCAACCTGCTGCCAGCCTCCTCCCTTCTGCATCTCCCCTAGCCAGGTATAGGTGAAACACCTGCATTGTGCTGTTGCAGATAGCTAGACAGACAGAGACAAGTGCTTATCCTTATGCTTTGGGGTATAAATCAATAAAAGATTGGGTTATAGGCCTGTCTCTTGTCTCTTTTCCTGATTTGGATTGTAGTAATACCTTACGTGCTAAGAGGGAATGAAGGATCACTGGGAAACGTGATTGCATCTTGATTTAGTGTTCAATAAGGATAACCAAGTAAAGGAACAGTAACTGTCTCTGAATTCTGTGTCTAAGCTCGCAAAGAAGTCCTGATCACAGATGGGCTGTAGTCTCGTCTCTCAAAAGACCAAACAGTACTGGGCTTTTTTCTGGTAACAGGTTAGAGTGATTGAAAAGGAATTATGTCTTCAAGAAAATGACATTTTCTTTGGCTGAGAGAGGGGAATGACAAGAAAGCACGGAGGGAGTTGCAAACAGGAAAGCAAGAAATGTATTTGGTATGGACAAGAGTTTGAGCAATGGCACAGAGATGAAAGCAGATTCATAAAGGTGTCCAGGGCTGGAAAATGTTGCCAATATCTATTGCATTAAGGACCAGGCTATTCACAAAAAATGACAGTTGCAACACGCAACACTCCAAGCACATGGCCCCAAACTTTAAGAGGAAAAAAGGAAAAGAAAGTGTCATTTTTACAGTACATGAGATAATTAATCCCATACCTACCTCTGCTGCTTTCCCAACCAGTGGCAGAATTAAATTGACCAGATTCATGTTATGTTGCCGTCTACATGATTCAGAAAAGGAACACATAAATGCTGGCAGGACTGATTTGGTTTTCACTCGGTTGTCCCTGAAGAAAGCTGTATGTTCCAGTGCTGATGTTGCTGACTGTCAGCTTAGGAAGACAGCACTGCATAATACCTGTTTGGGAAGGTCAGCTCTGAAAGCACAAGGGCTACAAACAAAAGGCCCACTGTCAACATCATTTTTTTAACCCCGACAACTGATATTATAAAGATTAGAGAAATAAAAGCTTTGCTTCTCTCTTTTTCCTGATTGTTTATTTTGTGCACGTGTCAGCATGATGTAGGCAATCATTTCCCTTTGGTGCTTACATGCGTCTTTCCCACAGTAGCAGAAAGGATTTGAAAAAATGCGACTAAAACAACAAAATGTCGAGAGAAAGCTTCACATGGAAGTTTTAGGTAGCAAACTTGTACTTCTATTCTTAGATGTTTAAGTTGAAGTCTCTCTCATTTGGGTATGGTGGAGATTTCTCTTTTTTAGCGTAACAAGGAAAATATATCTGTTTACCAGAAAATGCAATTGCTTTGGTGTAATAAGGCCCACAGACCCCTACAGAGGGGTTGAATGGTAGATTAAATGGTAAATGTTATTCAACGTATTTTACGGGGAAAAAATTTCTCCTGCTATAGGACAGTCCATGGCACCAAACCCAGATCCTTGTATCATCTACAAGAGATGGAAACTGATGTCCACCTGTCTTCAGGGTAGCTTTGATTTACAACCTAACTACTCAAGGAAAGGGCATTTTCAAGAAAGTAGTGATAAAATTGCCTGTTCATGGTAAGGTGCATAGTTCAATTACACTGGGATTCTTTCATAGCTTTGTACCTCCAAAGTAAGAAATGGGATCATCCTTTAAATGGGGACATCCACAATTGTAGATTATATGGAAATGTCTCCCACTTTTTCCCCTTGGCCCAAAAGAGTAGTTGAAGGACTTTTGCTTAAAGAAAGGAAATGGCAGGAGTTAAGACAGAATGATCAACATGTAAAATCTGGTGAAGTTATGACTCTGTAGCAGATTTTAAGCAGAGGACAAAAACAATCTGTCCTAAGACTGTCAGAGTTTCTTGGAGGAAGAAGAATAATTCTTGAATTCAGGAATGAAAGCTATAACAGCTCTACAGACCACCCCCTTCCCCACCAAATCAGCAGCACAATACTGGATCTTGTTAAAGAAAACCCCCAACGTAAAATACACTTCACCTGACTACAGGCAGTAACCCTACACAAATAGGTATTATCTATTACTACTGCAGGTGAACACTTACCTAAACTAGTTATTGAGCCAGCACTGATCCTTTAAACATCACTTATTTTACGTTAGGTTCTTAACTTTCTCCTTAAAGGACAAAGCTGTATCCTTCACAACTTCAGTTATTTTATCTTTGGGGATCTGAAACTTTCACAGAATGGAAGAGGAATACTTATACAAATTATTATTTGATCCATTTTATTTATTTTAGTTACTGGAATGGTAACCGCCCCAATGCCACACACATGTACGTTGAATCTGAACTGCTGATCATAATGTAGCTTAATGGCTTAAGTAGTTTTTAAGCATTTTAGTGTCTCCAATAACTACAGCAGTAGGTAAACCCACAAGTCGGAAATGCCTATAGCATCTATTGAATTGTGAGTATGTGCGTGACACAATGGAAAAAGGAGAACTAGCCAATACAGCTGGACTTTCCCAAAATCTGGCAGAGTCTTTCACAAGAAGCACTAAGAAAACAGAAAACTAAGCAATTATGGGGTGAAAGGTAAAGCTGTGTTATGGATTAGAAACTGGCTGAGACAAAAGAAAAGGATTTTAAAAGTTCCCTTCAATACTGCAAAAGGCCACTGGTAGGGTGCCAGAAATTTTTCTTCTACTGCGCGTGTTGAATATGCTCATTTACAACCAAGCAGTGGGCATGAACAATGACACAAAAATTGCCCACAAGCTGTTTCAATGGTTTAGTGTAAGCTCCTCAAGACAGGAACTATTGCCCTGTGTGCATGTTCAGTTTAGTTCAGCAAGTCTCAGACCTTGCAGGTCTGATGATAATAGAAATAGATAGGGAAATCCAAAAGGACCTAACAAAGATATGTGAATGGATAGCATGAGCGGGGCATCCAGGATTTAATACTAACAATGAAAGATGATAGAAATTGGAAGCGCGATTTCAAATACTTGCATATATCATTTAGTAAAATGAGTGAAATTTAAAGGATTGGTTTTAGCTCAGCAACTCATTTGTGTAAGTGTTCACCTTCAGTAGCTACAGAATATTAACTGTCATCTCTGTGGGGCCTCAGAACTGTTGTGAGCAACTTCAATGCATCTTCTCAGTAGGTACCAGCAATCGGACAAAGCAAAGCAAAATAGGTGTTTGGAGGAATAAAACTGGGGGGGAGGGGAATAGTAAAAACATTACTGTGCCATTATGTAAGTAGGTGGGATCCCATTGAATATTTTATGCAATTTTGATTATCTCCTCTTAATATAACAGTAGTAGACAAGATCTAAGAAAAGCAACCAAACTAACTGGAGACAGGGAAAGATTTCCAAAACAGAGATTTTGTTTAGAGGGACAACATGTAGAAGGTGACAGCAGAGAGACGCAGTAAACAGGGGGCACGGAGAAGGCTGTTGTTAGTGTTCTGATTTATGGCCATATGCCAATCGCACTAACAAGCTGCTGGGAAGAAACCTCCCCTTACAGCTAAGTTATTCAATCACTGTCCACTAAGGGGGCTTCACATCTTCCTCTGAAGGCATCTGGGACCAGCTCGGCCTGCAATGGAATAATTTGGGGGTAGGTGGGGCAGTAGGGTGCACTGCCCTGAACTGATATGGCTGCTGCTCCATCCCAGGGCCTGGACTGACGGATAATCATGTGCTGTTCTTACCATTGCCTGCTTCTGCCTGCAACACTTGTTGATAAAAAGCAAGGAGAGCATGTGACTACAGGCAGTGCCCTGGCCTGCCTTTACCCTAATGTCACCCATCAACCTCACCTTTCTCTTGTCAAATTAGAAGTCATGTGTTGCATGTTCTCTAAACTTACAGGGCAATAAGTAAGTGCTGAAATAAGGCATGCATCAGGAGTAATCATGCTGCAGGTGCTCGTTTATGAAAAATATATTATGCGAGAGAGTGCAAGCTGAAGACTGTGTGTGTGGTTGAAAAGGATCATATGATATGATTTCTATGATACAATGTGATCCGAAATATCTCAGAATTGACAATAACGGATTAAGTAGACCCTTCCTCAGCATTACAGAGGGTTTCTTTAATCCCAAAAGCATTAATCTTAACATAGGAAATTTCACAAAAAAAGAGGATTTACAATGGCTAGTCAAACAGATTACTCAGGTTTGCAAGGCAGATCCTTCTTAGTTATAATTGTGCATGACAGTAATGGGACGCTGCTTGTTAAGCTGACATTCAAACCCAAATGGAACATGAAGGGAACATACAATGTGGGTTTGATGGGCCAGGCATACCATAACCTTTAACGTGAGAACTGTCCCACAGTCATTATGAACAAGATTTAATACTGAACAGTCCCATGCAGGGTATACACAGCTATAACAAGATGATATCATTCCAAGTTGTTATACTACAACTGTTAAGTGTCACTGGCTATGGCCATGCAAAACCATGTCAAGTTTAACCCTGCTACATCCAGGGTCTAGGCTGGGTGCTTTAACTCATTTGTATTGCTACAGGCTCATGCAGATATAAGAATTAACACATAACAGCTGCTGTACACCTCCAAGAAGCAGGTTTAAAGCAGGTAAAATGTATGTATACCCACACTCCTACACTGGAGGGTTTGCTTGGGGGATTTTGTTTGTTTGTGGCATGTCTGTATTTGCATAATTCAGCATATGAGCAATGGCAGGTGGAAAGGCTTGGTAGAAAACTAATATGTCAGTACAGCTTTGCCCCGTCCTACATAAGTGTCAGAAGTTGCTTGATGCTTGAGCAACTTTCAAGAACAAGCAAGTGCATGTTGGGGGGATGGCAGGTTAGACCAGTGATTCCAAACCATGGACTGCAACACCCCGGGGTGCCACAAGATCCTTTTAAGGGTGCTAGGTAATATTATCACTGCTAGGTATGCAAACACCTACATGACACTAGGGGTGTGCTGATAAAGATTTTCTTGGCTAATACTGATAGCTAATTATTAAACCAGACATATTGGCCAATACGGATCCAATAACCAATATAAACTGTGGGCTGAGTTGCACTGTGGGTTGCGTCACCCTGGGCCAGGCCGTGCAGCTCAGCATCACCCATCCCAGTCATGTCTGCAGCCTTTTACAGCACCCACCCCAGCCCACGCCAGCGCCTGGGACGCTGAGCCAGCTGCTCCACTCCAACCCAGCATTGAGGGTACAGGGATGCATCTCGGGTCACCCCAGCTCATGGGAAGGAAACCAGGGATTCGGGGGCCCTGGCCCCACAGCTGAGAGGGAACCCAGGCATCTGGGGGGCCCAAGTCAGAAGGCTTAATTAACTGGAGAACATTATCAGCTACAATGGCCAAAAACAGCTGTTAGAGGATAATGTAAATTTCCCTTTTATCAGTGTCAATCCAATAGGCAATCGATGTATCAGTGCACCTCTACATGATACACAAGACAAACCCAGAGATTTCAAATAGGAATCTGTAGTGTCAAAAACATTCAGACCTGCTGTGGTCTTGCAACATTTTCTTGTCTCCACTCAGACTTGTACACTGCAACAGAGGGTTTTCTCAATTTTTTTTCCATAGTCAAAAAAAGGACTAAAAGTTAAGAGCCAGCATTTTCCAAGGGGTGCCTTGAGTCTAACTAAGTTGAGAACCACAGAATTTGATCAGTGGGGAAGACGGTATCATGCTAGGCCCCAGATATGGTTTAGATTTTGAAAATAACCATTTTCAAATTAATTCTTCTGGTGAGCACAATGAAAAGGGTAGACATTTTTAGTATTGTGAATGAAGGGACAAAACAGGAAACTCTGGGCTCAAATCATTGGCTTTAGAGGCAGCAAAAGGAAATGGAAACATATTCCAGTGCTGTAGAAACAGTGTTCACATCTCTGAATACAATACATAAATCTGATCAGCTGCCACCACTTGCTAATTTTTTACAGGGTGAACGAAAAGGGAATCCACCTAGGTTTCTGGAATGGCAAGTGAGTACAATGTCTCAATCTGTACTAACACTAGCACATCAAAAGCAATTAAGACCTGAGTTGCACAAGCTAGCATGTTAGTTCTTGAGAGTGTTTCAGTAAAAGTGAAAAAAACACTTGCCATCATTCTGACATCACCTTTCAAATCTCAAGATTTTACTGTTTTCTTAGAAATTACTTGGGAGTAAAAACTGGATGCAAAAAATGAGAAGTCACATTAGGAAGTGGCTGTCCAGTACTTGTAAGCCACTACAAATCCTGCTTTTGTAGCCTATGCCAAACCAACACATCCCAACTCTAGGCAGATGTAGGTTTACTAAAAAAAGTTGTGTCTTTCTAAGCCAATGAGAAGTCATCAGAAACTGCTTCTCCTCCCTGCTCCAAATTGCACAATTGTAAAAGCAAATGTTGAGCATGTTTACAACAATATGAAATTCTCTCAGAATTTCTGGTTTGGTTTTCAAACATTGTATCATTGCTTGCAAGATCTAAAATTAATCTAAGTGAAAGGTAAGAGAGATTTCTCAGTTTTACGGTGAGCTTACTTGGTGCATTTGGGTTTCAAATAGAATAAAGTAAGAGGAGCAGCCAGGCAGACTCAGGGCTGCATGCAAACCCTGGAAATAACCCCGTTACCCAGTTTTAACCTACTAACATCCCTTTAAATATCCAAAATAAGTTGATTAGCTAGAAATAAATTATACATTTCAGAAGTGCTCTAAAACAGAGGTCATGAAAGATCTCTCTGCTCTTGTTGAAGGATACACTCCTAATGTATTTGCACTGGTTGAATTCCAACACAAGTTTTTCCTGTCTTCTAAAACTGGGCTCCTTTCCTCTGAAACCTCTACTCAGAATACACTCCTTTTCATTACCCAACTTCCATTTCATCTTTGTCTTCTCTCCTCTTTCTCTTGGTCATCCTAATCTGATTGGTTCATCCTAAATCTCTCCCCACCAACAATATAGGGGCCAATATAGAGCTATTCTTTAATGTATCTGTAAAAGATGCTAGTTAAATCTAGTTTCTAGATCTGTGAAGTAATGGAACTTCATTCATTTCCCCTAAATGATTATTTCACAGATACTATCTTAACAACAGGAAGTTTGCAGAGGCTCAGTTTAACATTTTTACTCTTTAAAATGTCCTTCCCCTACTAACTTCTCTTCACCCCCCCCACATCCTTTTTTTTTTTTTTAAATATGTTCAAAACATCCCTTTCTACTTGGTATTTATACACCTAACCCTGCCCAAGACTGATGGGGATAAGTCCTAGAGTCCTTCGCACTGCCACACTGCAAGGCTTCCTTCATGACCACACCCTTGGGTCTTTACCCACATCAAGGTGACTATTTAAGCTGGGTTTTCACAACCCGTGGGCTGGGACCCAAAAGCGGGTCGCAAGAATATTTGAAAGGGTCATGAACAATCACAGAAAAGCAAAGGAAAGCGTGGGTTTCGCCTTGCAGGCTGGCAGGGTCCCGGCCTACAAGAGGGTGCTTGGGGGGAGCAGGACACAGGGGGTGCCACGCCTATGAGCACGCACACGCGCCCCCATACGCACACCTACGGGTGGGGCAGCGGCTGGCCACGCGTGTTCACCAATGGGTGGGCGCTGCTCCGAGACAGGCTGGCTGACACACGCGTGCCCGTAGGCCCCAAACCTTCCCGTGAACGGAGGCCAACCCCCCGCGCAGCAGGGCGGCGGTGCCACATCTGCTGTCCCTCACACCGCCCGCCCCGCGGCGGGGTCCGGCCCGGCCCGGCCCGGCCCGGCACTCACAGAACTCGGCGATGTAGTGCGACACGGCGTAGTTCTCCTCGCACCACTCCAGGGTGGAGGTCGGCGGACCCCAGTAGCCCGCGCGGTCAGCGGCAGGAGCCATGGCCGCGCTGCGGGGCCTGGCGGGACGGGGCGGGGCTAGGCGAGCTGGGGGGACCTGGCCCCGCCCACCGCGTCGCCATGGTGACCGCCCGCGCCTGCGCGTCCGGCCACTGGCTCGGGCTGTAGACCCGCCCCCGCCTG
>NW_017729032.1:3773663-3779482 GCF_001723915.1 Gavialis gangeticus | reverse complement strand
TGACAATATGACTTGAGGACCTATCACCATAAATAAGTGGGCACTAAGAATCACAGGATATGGAATGGTAGGTTTAGAGGGGACCTCAGGAGGTCACCTAATCTAATCCAACAGCATGCTGTAGGCAGGATAACTCCTAAGTCAGCCCAGTGTCTGTCTAACCTGCTTTTAAAAATTTCCAGGGATGGGGATTTCACCACTTCTCCAAGCCGTCTGTTCCAATGCTTTTTCATAGTGAGAAAGTGCTCGTCTTCATCTTCCTCCTCTTCATTTTCCTCCTCCTCTTCTTCCTTATCTTCATCCTCCTCATATTCCTCCTCCTCATCTTTTTCTTTATCTTCTTCCTTCTCTTCATCTTCCTCTGCTCTTCTTCCTTTTCATCTTCCTCCTCCTCTTCCTTCTCCTCCTCTTCTTCCTTTTCTTCATCTTCATCCTTCTTCTCATCCTCCTCCTCTTTATCTTCATCCTTCTCGTCTTCCTCTTCCTTCACTTCTTCATATTTGTCTTCCTCATCTTCATCCTCACCCTCACCCCAATCCGCCTCCCTATCGTGGCCTTTCAAAACCCAGCACCTGCCCTCCAGGCTCGGGCTGTTCCCCTATCGCTCCTGCTAGGGGCGGGTCCCAGGCGAAATACCAGAGTTTGGGGCTAATCTGGGTTATTTCAGACCCAAAGTGGCTATTTTCACTTCCTAATCCCCCTTCTCTAGGGCACAGTCTGAGTCGGGGAGGCAGCAGGGGGATTTCCATATGCAAACACAACAGTATTTTCAGCTGAGGTGACTGTTTTTATTAAGAGAAACATGGATATTTTTTTTTACAAAAGCAATATCTACATGGGGGGGGGGGCTTTGCAGTGGGGTTTAATCCTTTTCGCTGGGCTTAGAAGAGTAGTTCCTTGAATGACTGCTGGATCTTGCTAGTGCCCAGACATTGCTGCCACCTTTCAGACAGAGCAGGAGTCCCTGGGAAGAGCACATTCCTGCCCAAAAAAGAGTATAATCTGAAGAGAGGAGTGGAGAAGGGAGGCGAAGGAGAAAAACAGGTATTGGGAAGGTTTATAACACAAGCAAGGACCCAGTCCTGCAGTAAGCTTCTGTATGGATGGAGCCTGGTGCCCGTAAAAATCCTGAGAATTTGAGATTGTCAAAATAGTAACAAAATTACTGGGTGTTTTTTGTTCTGTTTTTTAAAGTACATGTGGAATTTGGCTCCAAAGTCCGTATTTGGACACAGGCATTTGAATAGAGCTTCTAACCAGTTTAACCAGTACAAGTCTCAGTGACTTCAAGCTGTGAATCTTGAAGGAGGTTGTAGCCTAGTTCCATCACTTCAACTTGCTGAACTTGCAAGGGTATAGTCTGTTGGAAGCGCATTGCAAATGTAGCTCAAGCTTTCTAAATCTGTATTTGAGTTTGTGCTATTTGCACAGAAGGGACATTAATGAAGCTCTAAAGTATTCCTTCCCATCCTAGATAGTCATTTAAAATGAGAAACTTCTTAGGGAGAATCCCAGCCTCCCCCCCCCAAAAAAATCATTTCCTAATGACTAACAGAATTTTGAAGGAACGACTATCAACATCCACTTCACCAATTCAGAACTACAAAGTGGGAAGAAAGTGAGCAAGCAACATATGATTTAAGTTTCAAAAATTACTTTAAATAAATAGTTTAAAAAGTCATGCTCCTTATTCAGTCTCCCCTTGAGTATATGAATAAATTCAGTCTGGAAACTGTAACAATGGGCTGACTGTATTGATCTGGGAGGTCCTTCTCACTCCTGTGTGTCTCTGTAGGAAAATATAGAAGATTTAAACAAACACACACACACATATGTATATACATGTAAATATACATATATTTGTGCACACACACATATCTATATATATATATGTACATATTTACAGAGCCCCTTAATTTGTATGTTTATGTTATATCTATTTTATGCATTTCTATAGTACTTCTCACCCCTATAACAAATTACTTCTGACTTATTTTTGTTCCTCACTTCCTGCAGTCTCAAGAGGAGTCTCTAGAAAGGACAGTCACACTAGCTAGCCTGTACATCTCCTCCTGCAACTGTATGCAAAGGATAATGCTTCACCTCACCAGTTATGACAGTTTCAGTGGGTACAGCCAGTTACATGCAACACTTTCCCTATGTTGCAGAACAGCCACAGTGGAGATAATCTTTCAACCTTGATAATAAGCATTTGAAGGTTGTTTGTTGGCTAGAAACCAGCTAGGCAAATGTAGCATGCACTTATCATGCACCGATAAAGAGATTAGGTGACAGCATATATACAGGAATAATAAGCAAGGAACTTCAAGATATTTCTTTCAGACCTTTCCCTATAAAATAAGCACTTTTTCATTAAGCGTTTCAATTTTCCTTTGGGATTTCTCATCTTTAATTCTTTCTCTAGATAAGCTTGACAGCTACAGACAGGTACTAGATCCCTTGTAAGACACCTTTAAGACACGTAAGGAGGACTGGCTTTTGAAGTATCAACCAGTGTCACATACCTGAAATCATATAAGAAAGAAGAACAATTTCCGGTGTCACTTGCAGTTTATTGGAGATGACAAGGTTCCCTGCAGTTCTGTGTTGCTTGGACACCTTTTGGCTTGAGATCAATGGAGCTATGCCAGTTTGTACCAGCTGAGGATCGGAGGCAAAGATCACAATAGAAACGTAGGTGTCTAAAAAACAGGATTTAGGCACCTAAATTCCATGCAAGTCCAAGGCGGCAATTTGCAGACATTCTGCCAAACCTCTACAGGTATGCAAGACATCATAGGCACTGAAGTTTTTTGGTGAAGACTTACTGAATCCCTTAAAATTCAGCTACTGCTCTTGCCCAGTGTATTCACAAACCAGGCATCCCTGAGCTTGAGTTCCTGGAGAGGACCTCAGAGCATGGCTGACAGCATAGAGTTCAGCATCCATAATTACTTTCACTCAAGAAATGCCTTTTTCTTCACATTTCAGAAACTCAGGACAATCATAGATTCTGTTTTATGATTTACAAATCAATTAAGAAGTTTGACATAAAGAGTACCTTCTACTGTATGCAGGTTATAGTTATTATAGCTTGTGTACTAAATGCTTTATTTCTACATAACATGCACATAAAAGACTGAATAAACTGATCAAGGAGAACTCCACCTTCTCACAACAACTACATAAAACCTGGAAGTTGTTCTACATGGTTTCCTTAGCCCATCCATGTAGAGGAAGATAAGCACAAAACCTTTAAGATGCCCTCCATGCTTTGCTTTCGATGTTATTAGGAAGGCATCTGTCACTGATCTATAATTAAGTTTGAGATGTGTTTTGTTCACAAATCAGGAATTCAGGTGCCAATTAATGCTCATCCATTCACTAGAATTGTATTTTAGTCAATACACACCATACATACCAGTCCTGAGAAATGAAATCCTGACCTCACTGAAGTCCTTAGGAGTTTTGCCTTTGACTTTAGTGGGACCAAGGTGCCAGTGCAAGAGTGTGACTTCCCATGAAACTCAAAATGACATCAGATTGATAGGCAAGGGCTGTTAGTTAAATATTTTATTGTATCAACCATGTCGTTGAGAGAGATATTAGACAGGTTTCTGGACACAAAACTGCCTTTAAAAAAATACCTCTGCCTATTGTACATTTTCTGAACACCACAGCTACAGCAACACTCCAACTCTATGATCGGACTGATCATTTTTAGTGTACCTAGTCCACAGTAATATTGTGAAAGCAGCTGATTAGTTAGCCTTCCCCCCACTACCCCAACAGTACCATGTTATTTAATTAATCCTTTCAATTTAAAAGAGATTAGCAGGATTATGAGAGGCTAGGTCATAATTTGTACAGGCCTGTGAAGAACAAAGCCATTTTATAAGTGTTATGGGAGTGATGGTGATTATTATTATGGGTAATGCAATATCTGAGAAGCCTATTGGCAGACGAAGGAAACACTACAGTAAAGGCCCTTTGAGGAAAACTGTCTGATTCAAGAAACCGCAATGGATTTTAGCAGGCTCAATTACCTTCTCCCATTGGGTAAATCAGGTATAATACCATTGAAGTTAATGGATTTATCCCTCCGGAAAACCAGTATCTATGGCAAGAGAATCTCATTCCCTGCCCTGCTGGTCCCTTTTAGTTTAGGGGCCAGATCCCCAACATCCGTCTTATTGAAGAGGGTTCAAGTTTATGCGCATTCCCAAAGCAGATGTTATGGTACTGTTTCTCTTCTTCACAGGCAAAGTCTGAGCCTTGCAGCTGGCTCCTGTCTTCCCGATGTCTGCTCTCACTTCTACTAGCCCAGGTAAATCAAAGCAGCTTTTCAAAGGCAGACAGCTAGATCTTCAGAAAGTCAAATCTGGAACAGATTCTACTGATTTCAGTACACTTATATTGACTTAAATCAGCCGAAGCTCTAGCACAGACCATTTTTAAACTGGAAACTCCCTCAAACTAGATTCTAAACATGAAATAGGAGATTTTCAAAAGGCATAAATGGCAGGAGCCCAAACCCCAGTGACTTTAAAAGGGATTTGGGTACCTAACTGCATTGTGTGCCTTTGAAAATCTTCTTATGAGTTTAAAAAAAGGCCATGATAATTCATTGTTTACTGGACTCATCTTAGATGAGAATCCATTTACACATGTAAAGTAATAACTTTGTTTTCACTGAGGAACAAAACACACTGTAAATTAAGTCCAGTTTTTCATGATAGTTTAGATAGACACTACTTGAGAGAACTCTGCAACCAATAATCAAGTCTCCTAAACCGTCACTGTTTTGAGTCCATCTGATGAACAATAGGTTTCCATTGCTAGTTGATCTTCTGCAAGTCCCTAGACTTTGCCAAAGGCTGCGTAGCCTACTGGTTTAAGGATCTGATTCTCCTTTCACATGCAAAGGCTTTATCCGAACATACCTCAATTTGCTTCAGAAGAGTCACTCCTGATTTACACCAGCTTAATCAAAATCAAAATCACGGAAATGAACTCATGCTCTCAACTTCCAGATGAAACTTTATCCAAAACTCTCCTGAGCAGAGGTGGAGAAGTTGTGCCACCATTAGACAGGGGTAATCCCCCCAACCCGTCTTGGGTCATACATGCAAAGCCTGGTGCTTCACCTAAGCTTGGGTTGTAGCTGGTTTTATTAATTTTCTGGTTGTGACAGGCATATATAACAGCACATCCAGGATGACGTTGGCTTCTTTCTCAAACATCTCCTCCTACCCAGCTTCCCAAAGAAAGCAGACATCTGCCTGATGCTGAAATGCATGTTATGAATAGGGGCTATAAACCTGAACCAGCCTGTGCTCAAAGGGCTATGCAGAAACTCAAGTGCGTCTGAGAATACGGTGACCACTAAGGCGGTTTTCCCAGTCCTTGGGGATAACCGCTTTTCTGGCACGGGGTAGTACCTGCAGAGGTAATGCATAGCTCACCTCCCACTTCGATTTCCAGTGGGAAGATCTTGACTTTACATCCACTTTATGGAAATAAGAGACTCCTCCCTTGGTTGTTTCTGCAGCCATATGGCTGACGGCAAGCAAAACTCGGGGGCATCTGAACCCCAAGCCCCTGGGCTTGGGCCTGCATGTAGGATGCCCATCAGATCATAGTGGCACAGTGGGGGTGTTGAAGGGGAAGGGCAAATGTTTCTCTAGATGGCAAGATTGTGAATTGTGAAACTATAGGCCAGTTAGTCTTACCTCGATCCTAGGCAAGCTGTTCGAGAAAATTATGCTGGCACACATCCACGAGGGGCCAGCAGGGGATTTCATGCTTAGGGGCAACCA
>NW_017729032.1:3759824-3772792 GCF_001723915.1 Gavialis gangeticus | reverse complement strand
AAACTAGTCAGGGGGGACCAGCAGGCACTGGGGGAGTCCCTGTTCCCCCGAGCACTGCCAGGAGTGACCAGGAATAATGGGCACACACTGGTAGAAGGTAGATTTAGGCTAGATATCAGGAGGCATGACTTCACGGTCAGGGCAGCTAGGATCTGGACACAACTTCCAAGAGAAGTGGTGCTGGCTCCTACCCTGGAGGTCTTTAAGAGGAGACTAGATGAACACCTTGCTGGGGTCGTTTGACCCCAGTACTCTTTCCTGCCATGGCAGGGGGTCAGACTAGATGATCTACTCAGGTCCCTTCTGACCCTAGAAACTATGAAACTATGAAATGACTTGGAAGCATCTGAAGCCCCAGATGGCAGGGAGGATGCTTGCCAGTAGCAGGGCGACATATAGTTCTCGAATGACTCACGGATTTGGCATTGATTTGTCTGACTTGACTTGGGACATGAAATATTTTCCTTTAAAAAAAAAAAGAAGAAAAAAAATATAGAGAAATGCTAGGTTATTTGCAAATGCTTCTCCATTTCTGCTGCCAAGTCCCCTTGAGACCTCAGAGGGCTGACTGCTAATCTCTTGACATGCAACTACGTCTCCTGATAGCTGATTTGTATTGGCCCACTGCCCCCTAATGGCTTGAACCTCTGACAACTGGCAGTGGTTAGGAACGCCAATAGCTTGTCCCTGTGACGGTGGCAGAATAATCGTCTCATGACTGGTAGCCCAGCATTCATGGCCAATGCATTTGGAAAGCTCATGATAGAGTTTCCTTCTCTGTCCCTTTCTATAGCACGATGTTGCTTTTCTCCTTTCCATCCCTGTTTTCTCCCTTTCTATTATTTTTCATGTAGTTACAGCAGACAGAGATATACTTCTTATAGTTCTCCCCTGCCTTGTTCACACTGCTTTCTCTTTTGGCCTTTTCACAATATCCCAGAGATTGCTGCCAGCTTGCTGCTTTGACATTGTATAGCACTGTGTAAAGTTGCCTAATAAGGCCCCTGGCATTTCTCTCTTCCTCCCCCACCTCCTGACAATGATTTCATATGTCATAGGCCTTATTTGGTAACCTTGGTATTTATTTTCAAACTGTGCTTTTGACTCTTGTTTTTCCATGGGGAATTTGGGGCCCAGATGAACCCAGTTCAAAGTGAGCTGTGGAATCACTGGGGTAGAGATTACCCTCACAACCCTCCGCAGCTCAAAAGACATTTTTTATTTCACAGCTTAAAATCTGCCCCCCTCTCCTGATCAGAGGCACATGGTGTGAGCTTCTCGGCCAGTTACCTGCTGGAGGAGAAAGTATGGATGTTGAAATCTAGGTATTTTCTTGTGGAATGTCTTTATTTACACCATATCCGTGAATCCTTGAATACAGGTAAGCTCCTCTTTCAGGATTTTCGGATGAAATACCAATGTCCAGTTCCCAAGGAACTCTAGCTAGAGAGATTAAGATGATGAAAATTTCTCTTGGTGCTTGCAACAGCCCTGACAAAAAAGGAATGTGCATCAAAAGGAAAGAGATCCACAACTTTTCTTCAGTGCCTTTATCACTTGTGCTCTAATGACACAAACTTAAGACATCTAACAGCACCACCTGGTGACTCCTGATGTAATAATAGTTATTTGTGTTGACTATGCAAATTTAGCATGGGTACACAAAGCTAGATTAACAACCTGCATGGCACTGGCCTTGTCTACATGAGACGCTAGAAGTGCAGTAGATTCATTCTATTGCGCATTAACATGGCAGGCAAAAGCTGTGCTAATGCACAGTAGAATTAGCCTAGTATGCAGTAGTGTCACCTAAAAAATGTGCGCCGGTGCTACTGCACATTACGTTGAGTACATTTCATTACAGGTACTCAACTTAATGCTCCATAATTATGGTACATTAATGAATGTGTAGACATGCCCACTAAGGCTCAAGCTGACTCCCAGAGACTTAGTTTGCATATAGGATGAGTGCAACTTTGGACAACATGGAGCACCACAGGATACCATCAATGCTTCTAAACCATGGTTTCCTCTTTTCTTTCCTTTCTCTGTGTTAGTGGGTGCATCTGACAGGCTTCTACCCACTCTAGTCCCTGTCCCTGTCCTCCTCTTCATTCGCCTTTCATGCTTTGATATTAAAGAAAAATAAACAAGAATGGGGAGGTCAAAGGTCATTCTGATCCATGCAGAGATGCAAGTTCAGTGAGACTTCCTCTACAGGGGTCCTCCTCCCCTACACTCTGCATCACCACATCTGGCTGGGTTGGTGTCTGTACATTTTGTACGATTATGTCCAGCTCCTCTGTTTTCTCCGCTCACTGAATCAAATTAATTCAAACTCATGCACCCTATGGTCAGCAACTCCTTCCATGGTCCAGTCAATCGCACGGGTATATTCCTTCCTCATAGACATTTTCAATCATCAATCAGTCCTCATATAAATCACTTCATCATGCAGGCCCACTCTAAACCAATTAACCCCTGCCTATATGTCTTTGGAGACCGGATTATTCTTCAGTCAACTATTCTTGGGTCATGTCAATTCAACACATGGGTTCCTCCTTACTCAACTGACTCTCATTTATTTCTTCCCTACTCAGGCTCCTTAGCAGACAATCAAGTCCATGCTTCAGGTGGCCATCCTCCCCTTGGCCCCCTTTACTTCATCATGCCACTCAAGCCTTTATTTACCATCCCCTCTAGCAAGGTTCCTTATCTGACCCCCACTTTCATGGTCCCAGCCAACAGTAGCTGGCCCATCACCTGGACTCACACTGGCTGTCCTCCCAGCTTCTCTTGTTCCTGGTCCCATTCTGGGCTCCTGGTACTCCTGGCTATGCTTCACACTTCCACATGAACTGTGCTACAGCCTGTGTCCACCTGCATGTTCCCTCTCCCCGGGAGAAGTGACCTGTCAAGTTTTTCTTCTTTCCTTCCAGGTCCTAAGGGCCAATCAGCTCTGACTCCCTTTGTACATTGTGAAGTGTCCCAGGGAGTCATTTCTTTTCCCTGGCAGAGTCCCTGCTGCTGCGTTAGGTGGGTACGGCCAGCTGACTCAGTGTCCTGGTAGGCTTGTTCACCCCTGCACTTGTGTCTTCCCTCTGGAACAAGGGCTGGGGATGGCTCCTGTTACATTATGTCTGCAAACTGGTTGAGACATGGATGCTTCTGTGCAAGTAACAATAGGCTTCCCTTACTTAAGTCACTTTTAGAAAGATAAATGTTTGCAAACAGAGCTGGCTGCCAGGTGGTCTGGTAACACAAATTCACTCCCTTGCAGAGCTCAACTCATGCAGTGCATAGGATTTACAGTTTAATGATGCAGAACCCATGTAGTTGGACTGTAGTGAGAGCAAGGGGTTTCTAAACATGATTACTTTTGACTTGGAAAATCAGGCACATGCCTGAATACATTTGTTCCCTTCGGTTCCCTCACCACTCTTGTGACTTTTTGGACCAGATGGAGTCCAGGAGCCTTCTCTAAATTATGGAGTCATTGAGCTAGTCAGTGTGTACCTTCTCAAAACACCTTCTTTGTAAAAGCAGGTGGTAAGAGATCCTTTTTTTAAGTATCCTGTCCTGTTGGTCAGGTGACTCTGATCAGCTTTATCACTGGATCAAAGTCCCCTACCCAGTAAATTGTTGCGTCCTGACTAGCCCTACTCATTCCTGAAGAGTAGATCTGCCCTTGGCTGCACACATCTCTTTATCCAAGGGTGCTCCATTTAAATAGGAGATAGTAACAGTTTGACCAGCTAATATTAGCCCTGTACCTCTGTCCCTTGTGTTTTTAGTCCAAGATGGAAGTGAACAGAGAACAGAAAGGCCTAGAAAAGATAGAGTTTACAGTATACACCAATATACTATATTTACTCACATCCTAACAATTAGCCCTCCAAAACAGAGGGAAGCTGATTTTCTGCCCAGAATAGAAGCCTCCCACTCTGATACCTTCTCCACCCAAAGTTTAAAATTAACTGCACCTATCTGTCTGGCCACTGGCAGCAGCAGTGGCATTTTTATTTGGGCAGCTGAGGGAGTCAATTGACTCAATGGCTCATTGTTTTCATTTTAGAAGCATTAACATCCATCTCTTCTTTTTAATGTCCTTGATGTTCCACTAATCAATCTAATCTTTCTTTTGGCAAGTTTGCTATCTGCCAGCAGCTTCTGGTCTCTATTCTCCTACTCCGCAGCCCTACAAACAGTTTCTAACTCTTCTCAGCTTCACAGATCTGCTCACGGAGACCAGTCTTCAGCAACAGCTACAGTTTGAATTTCTAGATGAGCAGGAAGGGAGGGTGGCTGCACTGAAGATCAAGCTCTGTCCCTATGGTATGCAGCCATAACTCTGGAAAAATCTATTTTTTTCTTGATCCTGCCGCCCCAAAATGAAAGTCTTATTCAGGGATGTACAGTATGCAAGAAAAGTATACAGAATGTGTGTATGCTAATACAGGGACAGGCAAACTTTCCTGACTGTGGGCTGGAATGGCTCACCCTTGGTCAGAGGTGGGTGACTGAGTACTAGGCCTCAGCTGTCCCCACCATTCATCCCCACAGTGGCACAGGAAGAGAACTCACAATCAAAGTCCCCCACCACCAAATGAGGCTGAAGCCCCATGTCTGTGGGCTGGATTCAATGGCTCCACAAGCCAGATCAGGCCCACAGGCTGTAGGTTGCCCCCTCTCCACCCCCCTTGCCTTAATGCAATCCATACCTAGATTCCCCATATTGTCATTGTGACAGCGGTAAGGTCCTATGGGTTTTTAGCACAGCCATACCGTAGTGGTTTGTCTTTTGCTTACTTACATCTCTGCCTCCATTTTCCCAGGCAAGATGCTATAAGTGCATTTTAGGAAAGAGCTTCATGACACAGGTGAGAAGCCCAAGCAGACAATTCCAGGGAGTGTCTCAGCATGAAAGTGGACAAATTTGTGGTCATTATTTTGAAACGTCCAAATAGAGTGACCATAAAGTCCTGCTTCTCCATACCCACTACAGAGGACTAGAAGGCTGTACCAGGCGGGCAGCAATAAAGGTCAGAGAGCTCCTGCAGGGGAAAAAAATTATAACCCACATTGTGGCAACATGCATCTCTCTCCCTTGCACTACATAGTGTAAGCAGCGGGATTTGAACCCATGCCTCCAAACAACTCGGCCTCATTTCCAGACTTTGGCACATTGACTGGAGTCAATGCAGGGAGGTGTGGACCTGATGATCTTGTAAGGTCCCTTCCAGCCCTTAACATCTATGACTCTATGAAGGGACAGGGTCTGCTTCTTGGAAGGACTCTCAGGTATGAAACAGAGACACTGTAGAGCAGACATGCCTGAAGTCACAAGCCCAACAAAGTCCTAAACCAAACAGTAGTGAAATGAGTTCATTGTCAGCTGAAGCCTCATGTACAGGAAGAACATATTGCAAGCCAGCGGCACTGCTATCACAGGCACATATCTGAACCACCAAAAGAAAACAGGGCTAAGAGGACCATTTCTAATGCAGTGACAAGATAGTAGGTCTCTGCACAGGAGAGAATTTCATCCCCCATCTCCACCCTGTCCACACCTCAAAAAAAAAAAAGAAAAAAAAAAAAGGATGCCCAGAAAGCCTCTCTTCTCACATCACGGGCAAAAGTTATTCTGCTGTTGCTTAGAGATCATCACCTCTCAGGGGATCATGGTTTTGGAGCAGCCTGAACGAAGACAGCTTAGCCTGGCAAGTAGCCCCAAACTACTGCATATTCAGTGTATCAGAACAGGGACATGTTGTGCACAGGCTGGTTTGCTGCCAAGGACAACCACAAAGCCAAAAAACAAACTAGCATCTGGATCCCAATGCAATGATAACCTCTTCCCCTTTTATTTAAAAAAAATAAGTAAAGCCTATATTTTAGATCTAACTTTACACCCCTTCCCTAACTTCAGTTTGGCTGCTCTCCTGTATTTTAATAAATCAGAGTGAAAGCCATGATGCCTTTGGATCAATGAGCATTCCTCATCATCTCTGACCACTGCACATTTGAGGTTTCCAGTACACATTCCTCTTCTTGCTGGTCATGCCTGCTTGAGTTGGAGCAAATGTCACCTGGGAGTCCACAGGGCAGCTTTCTCTGTAGGTGAAATACCATGTACAGATATTAGGGCACAATGTACATAGTTCAATAGAAAGCTTGGTTGGACATCTCCCACCACAGCTGTTTGTCAGAGACAAGCTGATTTTTTTAACTAAAAAAAAGTATTATTATATTTAACCAAAGTATCTGCTTTCTGTGGAGATAAAAAATCAACTTTTTCATCAAAAAACCCTAAGCCTTTTACTTCTTCGGTCAAAGCTTAAAAGTGTTCTCTATTCTTTTTGACCAAAAAGAATGGATTTCCCAGTGGGAAATGCTTCCTGGTTTCCAGCCATCTCTGTTCAGTAGCACTAGATCATGTCTGTAGGCCCAGCACAAAGCGAGAGGTGATGACTAACCAGCATCATCCCAGGTGTAATATCTGGGCCTGTTACAGATTGTGCTGAGCCTCTCCAACTGGTGATTACACCAGCTCCTCTTCATTCAGGTTACATGCTAGAAGCTGTATGGAAACTCAAAACACACCAAAATATATGCAGATCTGCTAAGGAATTAGGATGATGTGGACAGAGGGCTTCCCAGGGTATTATTTTATGTAGAGAGGATATATAGGGCAGAACAAAAGGAAGAGAGAACCGTGCAGAAACAATCCAGGGAAGGAGCAGGAACCAGACAGTTACAGAAACACTGGTAGTGCAACCTTGGAAAAAGCTTAGAGGAGGGTTTTTTGGGTTAGGCACTGGCTGGAAAAGGCCTGAGCAAAGAACACTGTGAGCAAAGAAACGCTCTCTGGGTGTGTCTACATGAGATGCTAACGGCACATTAGTGCAGCACGAAAAAACTCTGCTAATGTGCTAATGCACAGTTGAATTAGTCTACTGCGCATTAACGTCACTTAAAAAGCACATGCTGGCACTACTGCACAGTAACGCTGATTATGGTGCATTAAGTTAGTAACTGTGATTACGGGTACTAAATGCACCGTAATTGCAGCCCATTAATGAACGTGTAGACATGCCTTCTTGCTGTTTGATTTCTTCTGTGCTCAGAGAAATAGGACTTTGCACATTCTTCACAAATAAAATGAGATTATTCAATTGAAGAGCTCTGTTCATCAATCTTTCCTTCCAAATGGAACAACCTGTAAGAGCCTGAATTTTCAGGTAGCTGGTGAGGGCGAAAGGGATAACCATACTGCATGGGCTCCTACAAAAAACAGAGTTCCTTCCCTGCTTCCCCTTCCTGTGGGATGAGGGGGTAATTTGTTACCAGGTTACATCAGCAAATTGTAACACAAGACCGCCATACTACTGACTCCCTTTGCTGAGGACCTCCTTACACCTGCTCTGGGAGGGTGTAAATGGCCCCCCAGATGCTACCCTGGGATTCTTCCTGAACTTTCAGGGCTGCCTCTGTGGCTCTAGCAGCCTCCTTTCATTCGGCACGCAGATCCAGGGGCCCGCATCCCGGGAGGGCTGTGGGACAGTGCCAGACTCCTTCTGGGGGTGCGGGCCCCCAGATTTGCACACTGGATGAGAGGAGGCTGCCTCTGCCTCCTGGGATTGGTGCTGGGTACAGCCCATGCCCAGCACCAAGGAAGATTGCTGCTGCCGCCTGTCCCAAGCAGCAGCCTCCTCTCATCTGACACACACATCTGGGGATTTGCACCCCCGGGAGGAGTTAGGCACAGCCTGGCAGCCCTCCCGGGGGTACGAGCCCCAGATCTGTACCCTGGATGAGACGAGGCTGCCTCTGTCACCTGGGACTGGCGCTGAAGCCAAGTAAGCCTGGCTTTGAAACTTGAAATGTTTCAAAACTTTCAAAATGTTTTGAGTGCCCTCTTTTCATTTCGAAACTATTTCAAAGACGTTTGTTTCATTTTGATTTCAGTTTTGAGCTCGAAACGCATCGAAACATCTTCGAGACGAAACACCCAGCAAAATTTCGCACAGCCCTACAAGGTAGGAGGAGAAACACCTAGCATTAAGCTGCTACAATGAGAAATAGACCCCACTGGTAACAATAAACAATGGTGTTTTACTGAGAGATCAGAGCTATGTTTCTTGGTGGGGGCACAGTAGGGGTTGTATATGATAGTAAAGTATGTGTTTATAGGCTGAGGAGTAGAGTGTATGCACTGTTAAGTGGTTAATAGTTCATTTCCTTGCATTTTTAGTTCTGTATGAGATATCTCTTATGGTTACAGACACCAGATGGCACCATTTCACCTAAGCCAGGTACCAACCTTACAATTTTACTAGTATACATGATTGTAAACTGGTTTATATCTGTAAGAGAACAGAAGTTTGGTGCACACAGACTGGTTTAAAAATGGTAGAACCCAAACTAAGATTTACCCCCCTCCTATCAAAGGGTGTGTTCTGTTCACTACCGATCTAAACTGTGCCACTTACAGAAAACCACTTAACTCAGATAGATTCTGCCTCAGGCTTTTTGAATGTCTATACCTAGGCGTAGTGTAGCATCACTTTTGCAGGCAAGCTGCCCTACTCCTCCTTGACAAGCTGCTACATTGTTGTCCATTTTGTGATGCACATTCTTGTAGCTGGAGCTGTTGCAAGCAGCAGGATTCTTCACTCAAAAGGCACATACAGTAAATAAATACACCCCCCCCAGTGTGTATGTACACACACGCGTGCATGCGCACACACTCAGACTTCTGATTCTTTTCCAGTGGGATACCCAACTGCCAGCCTATGAAATTTGCTATTGCCTAGCATCAGGAAGACAATGTATAATATGCGGTTGTGCATATGACGATACAGAAATCACATTTGCTCATCACTTGAGTGCAGCTAACTCTGAGATCAAACACAACAGTAGTTTTGCAGCACATGATTGTGTAACAGACTGTCAATATGGGCTCACCAGACTGGCTTGAGATACTTACCCTGGGCTAGAAACAGTGCCGGTGAACTCGGAGCACCCCCAAGGGTGGAACAGGGGAGCCCTGCCCTGTGGAAAAGGAGAAGCCAATCGAAAGAAGGGGTTTTCAGTCCCCTCATTCCCATGGAAGGGGGATGGCCGGTTTGCAAGCCAGGGAGGGACTGCCTGAGGGGAAAAAAGCAGCAGCCAAACTGGTGTGGGAGGCTGCTGACAGTGACTCCGGGAACGACGCAGGAGGCCTAAGAAGAGCGGGGTGAGCTGACCCAGCAGAGGGAGCAGAGAGACCCCTCTGAAGAGCCTCTAAGGCCCGGGGAGAAGAAGGCAGCAGCAGTCGGCCATGTCTCCAGCCCTGCAGCAGAGAGGGAGCCACGGGCCAGGACTTGGGGCAGAGAGCTGGTGCCCCAAGGCCCCATCGCAGTGTGCTGGATGTGCCAGGCATCCCGGAGGCTAGGGGTGGCAGTGGGCCCCCACTCCACTGAGGAGAAGAAGCAGCAGCCAGGACAGCAGGTGGCATCCTTATCCAGAACAGGGAAGTGGGCTGGTGAGTGAAGGAAACCCCTTACATCCCCCGGGGAAGTGGGACAGCAGTAGGCAAGGCACTGGGATCCTGAGGAGTGGCAGAGCGCCAGGACGAGGGTCCCCGGGAGCTCGGGGCGCAGGCTGGCACTCGAAGCAGGATTGGCAAGGCATGTGGGATGCCCGGCCAGTCATCTGGAGCAGGGGTTTAGAGCAGTGACTCCTGGGAGCTGCCTGTGCTGCTGACCCTCTGCCACTGACTGCCCCAGAGGGGACTCAGTCCTGTCCCTTATTCTGCAGCTGATTGTCATCGGATGGAGCTTTGTGCTTGGGTCATGCTGATTGCTGCAGCAGCCTACTCTGTTGCTTGTTGGTTGCCCCGGAGGGACACCCTTCAGCCTCTTTGGGGAGTTGGGGTTTGATACAATTTGATTGTTGCAGACCAGAAGAGCTTACACTGTTGCAGTCTGTGGCTTGTTGGGAAGCCTGTTGGAGCTGCTGGAAGCGAGCCCCCTGCTTCCTTGCTGTAGCATCTCAGCAGTGGCTGAAAACTGCCAGCTACCCTACCTGGGGCTCTTGAGTCAATGCATTTTGGTTTGTTTTGTGATTCTGGTTATGTCATTTAAGTTCACTTGTACATAACCTTGTAAATAAAGTGTAACTAGTTAAATCAGTTAAGTGTTACACCTTCTTGGGACCACCGGCTGATCTGTGGGGAACAAGGGCCAGCTGGAGAGTAAATTGGTGCTGGCCGGAAGCCCTGCCCCACTCTCACCATCCCATCCCTGATATCTGGGCAGAGGTGGCAACTATTGGGCCATCACCTGGGTTGCAACTGCTTAGCAAGGGGAAAGCCATATCCAGCTGAAACTACAAGGGGAATTTACGTTAGAAGAAAAAAATGACCCACCCTGGAGTTCAGCCAGGTAACCAGGACTTTCTTTCCATACTGAAATTTGCAATAGGGACTTTTTAGTGAATATGAGCAGTCTTGTTTCAGTTTTCAGTCTCATCTTTAAAATGGCACCTTTCAGCGCAGCGTCCCTACCATCAGATTGCGACATTTTTTCACTACTGAGCAAGAGAAAAGGCCCTCTTCTAAAGGCACATACTACTCTGTACAGCCCTGCTCTACTTTGCTTGAGTTTGGGGAGGAGGGGAAAGGGAAGAGAAAAATCCACTGAAAAGCAAACATAAAAATACAATAGTAATCAGATATCTGTCAACCCTTCTCACAGTTAAGGTCACGACACCAAAATTATGTTAGAAGTTATCTTTGATGCTGTGGCCATGGCAGGGTGCTATATAGCTCTATGGGTGGGTTTTCAAAACCACTCAGTGCGTGTGCCTACATGTGCTATTAATGTGATTGAATAAACTCCAGCACAGTTCAGTGTGCTGGGGAGGGCCTGGCTGGGGCACGAGGGTGCTCCAGCGGAGGGTTAGCCGGCAGGCAGGCAGGCCCTGCACTGACACACCCTTGTGCCCCAGCCAGGCCCTTCAGCATCTACATGTGCATTGTGGTGCACTAAATAATGCTGCTGCGGGATAGTACTTGTGTTTACAAGTACTAACCTACGGCAGCATTTATTAGTTTACTACAGCCTAATAGGGCCGCATGTATAGGTGCTGAGACTTCACTGCAGAGTTAAGTAGGTAACTTCAGTAAACATCTCATGTAGACATGCCCACTTAGTGGAAATGGGTATAAAAATGGAAACACAGATGAGATAAAAAAGATCACCCAGCCAGTGCTTCTGCCGGTAGAGAGCTGTTCCATCAAGGACATTTTCCAAGGACCATGATGTGAGTCAAAACAATTTTTTCTAGACATAGTATCCTACTTTTAAGTGAGGTGCATGCAGCTTGAAACTAAATTATGTTATGTTTTTATTTTCTGTCATGCATCTTTCTGTTTATTATGGTTTGTCTACACAGGGAAGTTAGTTCAGATGGGGTGCATCTATACATGTGCTTTACTGAGTAGACTAATTTCCTGCACTGTAAAGCCTCACCATCTACATGAGTGACAATTAGGGTGGTGTAGATTAATTTACTGCGCCGTCGGATAGTCCCATCAGGCACAAGTACTGTCCAATGGTGGGGTGAATGACTGCGTTTAAATGCACATGCAGATGTTGATGTCAAGATAAGTTTACTCTGGCTTAAATTGCACCAGAGTTTATTCAGTCACATTCACTGCACAAGTAGACATATCCAGTAAGGCAGTGTTTAGCTCAGAAGTTAGTTCAGAGTAAGAAACTTAAAGAGGAATGCCTATTTCTAATTAACTCCCTGTGGGCACGGCTACACGTGAGCTTTAATGCGCAGTAGCCTATTCTACTGTGCATTAAAGCGTCACACCAAAAACAGTGCTAATGTGCAGTAGAATTAGTTTACTGCACATTAAGCATCACTAAAAAGGTGCTCGCTTTTGCTACTGCCCATTAGGGCAGCCTAATGTGCTTTTATGTAGTACTTCATATTAGAGGTACTAAACAATGTACAATAGCAAAAATTCATTAATGAATGTGTAGATGTGTCCTGTGTGAATGCTCTTAGTCCACAATAGGACTATAGAGATATGAAAACATTACCACAACGTAAAGGAGGTTGGGCTTTATTTTGCATCAATTACCCATTGCAACTGCCTCTGTGCAGTTTTTTACATCATGGTACTGCTTGAATTTCTTTAGGGACAGCATTTCCAGAGCATTCTTTCCTTCTGGTCATTCTGGTGGAAATTAAAGCCGTGAATAAGACATTGGGGCTCCCTATAAAGTGCATGGAGACAGTCGCGTGTGTCAGGATGGGATCCATCAATACCATTGTGCTGAGTGAGGGACCTGTGGAAAGAGTCCTTCATTTACTGTAGGGTAGGAATACGAAGAAAATCAGTTACCATAAAGCAGCCGAGGCCTGTGAAAAGCCCTTTTACTTCACAATAAATTGGGTGAGCCTAAGAATGTCTTATCCCAAATTAAGTTACATTTTTTATTAAATTAATCTGGAGGAAGGGACTCTTATTTACAGTTTCATAGTTGGTCGTGTCGGAAGGGACCTGAGCAGATCATCTAGTCCGACCCCCTGCCGTGGCAGGAAAGATTACTGGGGTCAAACGACCCCAGCAAGGTGGTCATCTAGCCTCCTCTTAAAGACCCCCAGGGTAGGGGCCAGCACCACTTCTCTTGGAAGTCGGTTCCAGATCCTAGCCACCCTGACCGTGAAGTAGCGCCTCCTGATATCTAGCCTAAATCTACCGTCTGCCAGCTTGTGACCATTATTCCTGGTCACTCCTGGCAGTGCTCAGGGGAACAGGGACTCCCCCAGTGCCTGCTGGTCCCCTCTGACTAGTTTGTAACAGGCCACAAGATCCCCCCTCAGCCTTCTCTTGCGGAGGCTGAACAGGTTCAGGTCCCGTCGCCTCTCCTCATAGGGCCTGCCCTGCTGCCCCCTGATCATGCGAG
>NW_017729032.1:3742889-3759814 GCF_001723915.1 Gavialis gangeticus | reverse complement strand
AATTTGAACAGGGTGCTTTTTACCCCCTCGTCCAAATCACTGATGAAGACGTTGAACAGTGCGGGCCCGAGGACCGAGCCCTGGGGGACCCCACTACCCACATCCCTCCAGGTCAAAAATGACCCGTCCACCACTGCTCTCTGGGTGCGGCCCTCCAGCCAGTTGGCGACACATCTGATTTTGTGGGTGTCGACACTACAGCCTCCAGTTTCTTAATGAGAACAGGGTGAGAGACAGTGTCGAAGGCCTTCTGAAAGTCCGGGAAGACGATGTCCACTGCTACCCCTGCATCTAAGGGTTTGGTGACCTGGTCATAGAAGGCCACCAGGTTGCTCTGTCAGGACCTGCCTCTAGTTTTACAATAGTTGGGGCCTGTCCTCTTTGGGTTGTTGGAGTAGCCTCATTTGTTATTTAAATCCCTAAATGGCAAAGAGCTCAGTTCAGCAGGCAGCACTGGGCTGCTCCCTGCCTGTTGAGCAAGGTGTCTAACTACAAGGCTGCGATGGCATGGGACAGGGCAGCCCCACCACTCCCCACCCATGCCTGCAGGCATGCTCCCAACCAGGGAATGAAGCCATTGAGTAGCTTCAGCTGGAAGCCCCTCTCAAGCCCTGCGTCTGACATGCGTGAGAGTGAGATGAGACTGGCATGGCCTCACCAGCAAAGAGGATGTGCTTGAGCATCTCTTATCTGGGAGACACGGGTTAGGTATAGTTATTCAAAAAGCTTGAGGTGGAATCGATCTAAATTATGCTGTATTCTTTAGACTGGTAGCGAACAGAACACACATTTGCCCTTGGGGCAGGGCAAATCTCAGACCAGGTTCTTCCATTTTTAAACCAGTCCGTGTGCACCGAACTTCTGTTAATGGGTATAGACCGGGTTTGTGCGCTGAACTTTCTGTTCCGTTACAGGTATAGACTGGTTGCTGATCACATATACCCATAAAAGTGCAGTGTCTGTACCTGCCCACTGCCACTGCAGTGTGGACAAGCTCATAAAGAGCAAACAGTTAGTTACTTTGCTGTTTCAGACTCTCCCTGGGACTAAGCTTGTGTTCCTCTTTCCAGTAATATGAAAGATGCAGCTAATTCAGATGGGGAGGAAATGTCTTGCTCTTCAGGCCCGGCAACATTTTGCACAGGGATGATCTGGCATTTTGCAACCCAGGCTGCGAGAGGGGTTGCATTTAGTTGTGTGGCCACAGGAGGGATTTCTTTTCTTCTAAATGAAATGTCGTTAGACTTGACGTGCGTCTGCAGAACGCTTGGATTTCACTGAGTGTGGGCTTCTCGCAGAAAACCGTCCCACCCTGCTCAGCCAGCCCTGCGCTTCCTGATTAGGGGCACAACACGCTCCTAGGCCGCAGGCTTAAGCAGAGAGAAACAGAGTGAAGGAAATGGCCTTGAGGAACCTGCTGGCAAAAAACTGGCATGAAGTGTCCTGAAGCATAAGACAGCACACTTCCAGAACACAAGTGGGCAGCCATGGATGCAATGTCATGAGGATGCTCTCAGACTTGTTAGGGCATAATTACAAAGGGCTCTGGAAGCAATCACTGGAGTGACTAGGGCTGTAATTTTCAGCTCAGCCTCACTCCTCTCTTTTTCTGGCTTCTGTCATGCACCTGCTGTGACATTTTCATGGCATCCGTGATGTCTGATGTTCTTCTAGTCCGCAAATCAGTCCCTGGTTAGTAGATAAATACATTCACTCTGACCAAAGTCACTTATCAGGCTTAGAAAGAACACCGCTAGCACTTTCCCAGGAGGGCGATGTCACTAGTACATTAAGATTCCTTCCCACCTTCTCGTCCCCATTTGCTTTCTGTCCTTTTGCTGTGATCTATAGGGAATCACAGGACGGTAGAACTGGGAGGGCCTTCAGGAGGTCATCTAGTCCAGCCTGCTCCAGGCAGGATCATCCGTATCTAATCATTGCGTAGTATTAGTATAATTCTCTTACTCCTCTCATATACAGCTATCCCTAAAATACCCAAGATTACATTATCCGGGCAAAACACTCAGTGTTGGAGTGATGTAGCTATAGGGTGCATCTACACGAGACACTAGAAGCACAGTAGACTAATTCTACTGTGCATTAATGTGTCATGGTGAATACCATGCTAATGTGCTAATGTGCAGTAGAATGAGTCTACTGCACGATGGTGTCACCGAAAAGATGTGCGCAGGTGCAGTAGTGCTGATTATGGCACATTAAGCACTGGTACAAAACTTAATGTGCCATAATTATGGCGCATGTGTAGACGTGTCCATGATGGATGGTCCAGGAAATATGAGGAGCAAGGGTTTTTGCAGATGATATCTTTTACTGGACCAGTTGCACGGGTGGAACAGATCTGACTACAAGAAGAATGCCAGCAATTCCAAGGCTTGTCTAAATCTACCCCAACCATGCAGTTGGTCCCATAAAAGGTATCGCCCACCAAAATCCTTGCTTTTCGCAAACAGTGCAACAGAAGTTTATGAATTTGACTGAATTTTGATATTTTGCCACCAGGGGTCAGCACTGTTCTTCTGGACTGAGGACAGGCTCCAGGCCGGAGACCTGAGTTCTAGCCCTTACCCTGCCAGTCCTAAACTGGGATCTCTTAATATATGTGTTTTTCTGCATGTTACATCCCTGGGCCAGGTGCAATTCTCAGGTAACAACCCATGACAGCAGTGAGGAGCATCCTTAGCTGGTGTGAATCAGCACAGTCCCTTGGGCTGAGACCATGGTGATTTTCAACAGTGAAAGATGTAAGCCACTGAGATCCTCTAGACCTTCCCATTCTTGCAACTGTGCTGCTGCGATTGTTGGCAGGGAGCAACAGAGGCCCTAAAGCAGCATTCCCACTGCTGGGAGTTGCATGGACCCTTGGACAATGATAGGAAAAGGAAGGAAAGCCCCAGCGTTCACAGCCCCCTGTGTGCAGAGCTGAACTTTATCAGGCGAGTGGGAGATGAGATGCAGGGATCCTTCGGCATGATCCTGCCGTGGTAAGCCAGTCTTGTCTTGTCTTCAAGCTGCCCGCACAAAGCAGCATGTTAATGCAGATTCAGTGCACCTGAGGCACGGGCAGTGGCAATCAAGGGCCTGATCCTTGAGCTTGTATGATAGCCAGTGGTGCTGAGCACTTTAACTCTCATTCCCATTAGGGCTGGGCTGTCCAAGGTGGCCTGAGAGTGGTCAGCTCATAGCCTGCAGGTGCCTCATGCCTTTATCTCCTTGGCTTCTTGCACTCCCCTCTCCCCCATCAATCCTGGTGCAGGTGTCTGGGCTCCTCTCCCTCCTGCAGCCTCCACTTCCCAGCACCATTTGTGGGGGCTGTACAGCCTGCAGCCACTCAGAAGGCTTGCATTCATTTCAGTTGCCTTAAATCAGTCACTTACTACAAGATCAGCCATTGCTGAAGTCAGAGAGACTTGCCATTGCCATGGATGGTGGCCGCACCTCTCAGGTAGGGTGGCCTGCTCAGGGTTTGGCTGGAGAAGACCCCCCTCATCCTTGTATTGCTCAAACAGACTGAACCATATTCTGCCATTACAAATGCTAAACATGTTAGCCTTGAAGCAAGGCTATTCATCACGGGCTCTATTCTCTGCTCATTATGCGTGAGTTAATCAACGTTAATGAGGCAATTTTGGTCATTTTCAGTTTATACGAGAAATAATTATTTTTTAACACTCACAAAATATTCCCCAATTAAACTGATGAATCTCACTGAGGTCTTGCCAAACAGACCCTCTTCTAGTTTATCAGCAGTCTGGACTGTGGAATTGATTGAGGATGTGCATGGTAGGCACAAAATAAATATATGTTTTAAATGCTTCCCTTTGGTGCATTTTAATGGACTGAACAAATGGGACCCTGTGGTGAAATCAGAGACTGAAAAAAAGAGTCAACATGTCTTTCTCAGGGAGGACCCCCCTACCCCCTTGTCATTAGTGTAACTACTGCAGGACAATGCAACATCAAATATGCGTGAGAATAAAACGAAGCTCATTAATTCACCAGAATTGTTACCTAAGTGTATGTCTGTTCCCTGAAACACAAGCACAAAACTGTTTTATTTTCGATGAGAAGGGAAGCAAAGGGCCACAATGTCCAGTGTGCCAGGGAGTCCTGTGCCCACAAGTCCCGTCACAAATGGGTTCGATGTGCGCGGCTTACCCCAGCTTTAGTGCCACTCTGGTGTCCTGCTCCTTCCCCACTCTAGCTACCGATCCCAGCAGATTCGGAGCCTACTGCTGTACATGCGGTTACATTTCTAGCTTACGTGGTAGAAGCTCATCCTTCAAAGCCCCAAACTCTTGCTTCTGAAATTCCTGACCCTCAGAGTCACGCAGATGTCTGTGTGGCATCCCCTGGTGCTCTCAGGGACAGATGAACAAGTTTCCCCACCTAAGATTTTAGATTATGGATTTGTATAGGATGATTTGGATAGGGATGAACCGGCTTCAGGCAGGGGTTGGACTAGATGACCTCTGGAGATCCCTTCCAGCCCTGCTTCCCTATGATTATGACCACAATTATTCCTGCTGGTCTGGGCCAAATCCAGAAACATGGCACTGAAGATGCTCTGGGGGCACCTACCCCCATGGCTGATCTCACAACTTTGGTTTTTAGCATACCTCTTAGGGCTTCACCACCACGTTTCTGGGACTGGTGCAGGCAAGCAGGAGAGGGTGGTCCCTGTTGTGGAGGATGCCGTGTAGATATGCCCTGGGAATCCACAGTCTTTGGCCCTCTGTTGATTTCTGAATTAAAAAAAAAAAAAGCAGGTGCCCAAGTCACTTAGATGCTTTTGAAAATCATCCCCTTTATCTGCACAAGTGTCAGCCCAGAGTCGCTCTGCTGGCTGCAGTGGGATCACACCAGTGTAACTGGGCTCATCGGCATTGGAAAATGACAGGAGAGTGACCGAAGTGCATGAATTAAAGGACACCGGCCTTTATCGTGACTAGGGCAGTATGAGGGGACACCCACCCTATGCAATGACTTAAAGGAGGCACAAAATGGTGGGCACCGTCACTGCCAACCCAGGTGCTGCCACTGCCCAGGGTACTAAACTACGTATGCCTCCCTGCCTGAACACCTAAATTCACAAGAAAAGTGGCCTTAAAGCACTGCAACTCAATTTCTACCTTTCTTCCCTTAATGCCTTGTGCAGACAAGTGCTTGGATCAGCATCTGGCCTCTTGAGTCTGATCTTCCATCCCCGAGCTAGGTTTTTCTCCTTGTGTACTGCTGCGGGACAGCTAAACAAGGAGGAGAGAGGGGTGGGGAGGTGGGGTATCATCATTTACGCTGACAGCAAGATATTCTCATAGCAGTTTCACCTGAAGCAGAGGCCAGCTTTCAAGCTGCTTGTGCCTCCATGTGATTCTCCTCGTCGGTACTCCTGTGTTAATATTGCCACTTGGGACTGGCCCCAAGGTACAACTTGAGCCAGATTGGGTGCACAACCTTTGGGGACCCCCTTGCGTATCTAGTCTGACCCCCAAAAGACCAAAGGATTTTTTTCCCCAGCCCAATAACTTGGGGATGGCTCTGTAGAGTGGGAATAAGGGAGGGAGTAAGAGCAGCACATGCGTAATCTGCTTCTTCCACTGCTATCTCATTTCAGATCACAGACTGGCTGCAAGGCACAGTCACAATCAACCAAGCAGGCCAGAGTGGCAGACCTGTCCTCTCCCTTCTTGCTCTGAACTCTATGCTATGGAGTTTTTTTGGTCCAAACTTTCCCATGCCCTTGAGCTCTGGACACAAACCCACTTCTGTGGGAGCAGAGAGAGAGGAAAAATACAAACCCAGAGCTGCCAGCACTGTGATCCAGTGCTGATACCCCCAGGTTTAGGATCCCACTAACAGTTGCATGAATCTAACTACAACGCCTGATGTTCTACTTCTGGTTTGAAGGGGAATGTCAACTGTGTACACGCCCAAGACTTATGTGAATGGAAAGCCAAAAGTCACAGGTTGCAATCAATGCCACTGATAAAAAAAATCACCTTTTAATAGCCTCAAGAGTCATGTAGTGACATAACAAGGCATTGGCTACCATGCAGGCCTGGGTAAAAGGGTAAGTGCAGGAACGACTATTTTAAAGTCCCCATCCACAGTGGGCATGTCCACATGTGCTATTAATTCAAAGTAGGCTTACTGCACAGTAAAAATACTGTGGAGTAAGCCTACTGGAGGCGCATGTCTACACGTGCTCCCTCTTGGGAGCAGATTTGCTCCCACCCTTCTCTGCTCCCTGGCAGCAGCAAGGGGGAGCTCCAGGCTCCCCCTCCGTGCTAACCCAGGGACTGGCAGGGAGTACAGGGCCAAGAGACAGCTGTCTTCTGGCCCCATACACATCAGGAGCGGTCCTGATGTGCACAGGGCAGAAGAGCTGCTGTTGTGGAGCTCTCCCACCCTGTGCACTTGAAGACAAGCCTTGTGCCCAGCGGGGCTACCCCATGCAGCCTGTGACTGGCTGTAACCTGTCCTGCTTTGGGGCAGGTCTCAGCCAGCCCCGGGCTGGGCAGGGAACTCTTCTGGTGCAGGGAGCTTGGAGCTTGTCCTAGCAGCAGGCATCTCCCAGGGGCAAGGAGCAACCTCCCAGCCCCCCGTCTGATGGCAGGGCCACAGTCAGGAGCTGCCTGCTGCCGGGGCAGGGGGACATTGTCCTGGCCAGGCTCTGAGCTGAGCCTGGCCCAGCAGCAGGCAGCTCCCAGGGGAGGAGATTGTTTTCCTGTCCTCTGCTGCCTAGGCTGACTAGAAGCAAATTTGCTCCTGGTTGGCTGTCTACACGTGGGCTACTGCACAGTTACTACTGCACGGTTAATTTGCTACCCCACGGTTGACTAATTGACTGTGGACTAAGTGTTGGCATATGTCGATGGTGACATTTTACCACTCAGTCAATTAATCAACTACACTGCAAAATGTCTCGTGTAGACGCGCCCAGTATGAACCAACCTTCAGCACCACAGGAAGTGGCTTGGAATAGATGAACCAACTTATATTTCAGGCTGTTAACAGCATTGTTACCTGTCCATATGATTCATTGCAAAGCAAGCAACCAATTTCTGCCCCAGTGCTTGCATGCCCTTTCTAGATTGAGTCCCACAAGCCGCTAGCTCCTTCTCACCATTTCTGCTTGCCAGGAAAGCTTCCCCCTCACTCCTGCCCTTCATTAGCTGTGCAACAACCATTGAACATGAAAAACAGTAATGAACACCTGAATCCAAGAGGCCCACAAGCAAAATTATGCTGTGCACATTGGTTTGGAGGTGCAGCATTGATCTCCTTTTATCACCCAGCCTATTCCTGACATGGGATTTGTTCTTAAAAAGAGCTGCAAGGAACTGGGGAGAGATTAGAGGAAAGATGTTTACTCAAGTTATTTCTTCCTCGGAAATTCTTTTAACTTCAGATCTCAGGTAAGGAACAAGTTCCCTCTCTGCCTTTTCAGTAAGTAAAGAAAGAGCTGTCAGTTTAGCAGGCATTTCCCGGCACACAGAATTAATAGTTTTTATTTTCCAGGGATAATCCATGACCTAGCTGAGTCAGATCCAAACACAAATGCCTTTGTTGCCATCCTAACTCCAGGAACAATTTTTGCCATAATTTATCCCATCCTGAAAACCACAATGGAATTAAATGGCCTTTGTGTTATTACACCACATTTAGGTCAGTGTACTTCCCTCAGCCACCCGTAAACTGACTTGGCTCCACCGCCTGCAGCCAACTACACCAGCTCGCATAAATTGAGGGGCTGCACCACTGGTTTTGATGGGGTTACGTTAACATGATGCAGCAGACAACTGTGCTCAGTGTGAGAAACACAGGGCCCCCAAATCTTTATTTTCTTCTGAAGCTGTAAGTGAAGAGCAATCCAGTGGAATCTGACTGCTGTCAAAATCAATATAAGACAATAATTATTAAATCGATGTCATTGATTTCATAGCCGTTAGCGCTGGAAGGGACCTCGTGAGATCATGGGGTCCAGCGCCCTGCCCAAAGGGCAGGAAGTCAGCTGGGGTCAGATGACCCCAGCAAGGTGAGCATCCAAGAAGTAGGCTCATGGCGTCAGCACACTGGATCAGACCACAGCCCACTGCCCTAACGACGAGGCCTGCAATCAGGTTATCAGGACCAGCAGTGCTGCCCTCTAGCATCCTGCCCCACTGTGGGTGGGCTGCCTCCTAAACCAGAAGCCTTTATGGAGCATCAGGCAGGCTAATTAGCATTGCTGATTGACAGGGCCCATTAGCATGCCCTCAGCTAATCACCACCCAAGGTACTGTCATCCCAGGTCAGCTGGTAAAACCTGACAGGATCACTGGTATGGGTGATGAGATTAATGATCAGCACCACTTTCCCAGATACCTTTGAGGACCCCCTTGCGTATCTAGTCTGACCCCCAAAAGACCAAAGGATTTTTTTCCCCAGCCCAATAACTTGGGGATGGCTCTGTAAAGTGGGAATAAGGGAGGGAGTCAGCGCAGCACATGCATAAACTGCTTCTTCCACTGCTACCTCATGTCAGATCACAGACTGGCTGCAAGGTATGAGGAAGGAAGTGACAAGGGCTTAATCCTGCCAGGTGCTGAGCCCCTGTAAGCTTAGCTCTTTAAATCCCTAGTGGCAAAGAAATGGGATGAATGGAGGGTTCGCCATGTAACAACCACATGGTAAATTAGTCACAGGGAGACTTGTGCTAATTAACCCATCATGCTAATGACCACAATGGATTTTTCTTTTTTATTTGATCAGAGAGAATAAATCAGGAGGGGAAAGAGAAGGCGGATACTGGTAAGGAGATGAGACAATTAGATCGTGGGTGATTTATGCCGGCTAGACATCCTGACTTTGGAAGAGCCATTGAAGAAGCCTGCGCGATATTAGTACAGAAGTTCCCGTCCATCCATCAGAATAATAGTCCTGGCCTCCACGTTCTCTGACCTATTTGAGGAGATTTTGAGTCTCAGGCTTGCCGCTGGATAAAACAGGGTTTTTTTTTGTTGGATTCCCTGCTCTCTGTCAGAGAATAATGTAATGAAATCCATGATGATTTTGAAACTCTTTAAAACAGTCCCCTCTGCATGCTGCGCAGATTATAAAGAGCAACATTGGAGACATGGAAAACGAGAACGCACTTGCCTTAGACAGGTAGCACTTAAAGCAGTGGTTTTCAACCTTTCTAGGCTCAAGGCCCCCCTAGGAAAATGCCAGCTCTTACTTTTCACTCATTTTCTAACTACAGAAATGTAATAGAGTAATCGGTCTGTTGCAAAGAACTCAGAAAGCCCGCAACAGGGCAGAATGGCTTAAACACTATGGATTTCTGTTTGAAATCTCTGGATTTATTTTGTGAATCATGTTTGCAGACCTGAGGCTGCTAACACTGCACACCACGCTTGAAAGGCTCTCGCGGCATTAGGGTGCCTTGACACCCTGGGTGAGAAGCACAGAGTGAAAGTGTGCTCTGGTATTTCTTAAAGGCGCTTGATTCTTCCAAAAGACATTTAAATGTCAATTAAAGAGCATGGGAGACCTTACCCTTATCTTCCAGGGGCTCCAATCTTGTAGTGTCACCCACTAGGGCTCATTATGGTCTTGTCTCAGTCTTGTGGGGCTCAAGCGGTGCCTGGGCCTGATACGAGCTTTGTGCTCCAAGGGAGTGATGCAATTTCTACTCAGCTCTCCCCCAGGACTTGCTAAAGCCACTGGGGTTGAACATGTGGGTGAAAGCCTTGCTTGGCCTTGCAGTTTCCAAAAGGTTTGGCACAGCTTTTGTCCAGGGGAAACACACCTCCATCAGCATCAGCTCTCCATGTGCAATCACACCCATGCACGGTCCCACAATGAGTGCTGCAAGTGAAAATGCTGATGGCTACGATGTCCTTTGCTACAGCAGAAACCCACATCCTCAAGTGCCTGGGATCCTGTACTTGCAATGGTCAGACCTCCCAGTCTAGTTTTCAAGGTACTCCTGACACACATCCCTTTTGGAAGTCGGTCCTTGAGGATGGCTGCTGAGCCCTTTGACAAATCTGGCCCTCTGTTTTCCTTATCGTCAGGTGGAACGAATGGAGGGTGCCTCATTCAGAGCAGAGCTGGTGTGCTCAGCAGAGCTGCATGACTGGCTCTAATAAGATCAATTAAATGAGATAGATACATATAGAGCCCAAGCTTTCATGAACTCATCTGCTGCATCTAATGAAGTGACCTGGAGTTCACAAAAGCTTGTGCTCTAAATATGTCTTATTCAGTTAGCCTATAAGGTGCATCTCTACCCTGATTTCTGCCTGACTTCAGACGAACGCAGCTAACTACTTCTCTCTAATTGGATCTCCAATGATTGCTTGCACTTGGCTAGTCATTATGCTGCGTGCTTGACACATGTGCGAGTGGCTCAGCGTTTGCTTTCCTCTGTGTGGGGCTAGGTGACTGCTTCCCAGCTTAGATTAAAAGAAAGTGAGGGTTGGAAGGGCTCTCAAGAGTTCATTTAGTCCAACTCTTGGCTCAAAGCAGGACCATCCCCAACCAGATCATCCCAGTGAAGGCTTTGTCTAGCCAGGTCTTAAAAACCTCCAAGGGTGGAGATCCCACAACCTCTCTGGGTAACCTGTTCCAGTGCTTCACCACCCCCCTAATGCAAAAGTTTTTCCTAATATCCATAAACTTCCCTTGCTGCAACTTGAGCCCATTGCTCCTTGTTCTGTTGTCTGAACAGTCCAGTGCCAAACTTTCCCAGGAACAACTGTTTGGAGTTTCCTTTGAGTTAATTTATACCCATTCTTTGTGTTCACCTTTCCTACACACACACAAACACACACGCACCCCCCCCCCCGGCTACTTGGACAAACATTACAGAACTATAAGTTAAGCAAATAGTACAGGGGTGGAAATTCACCCAGTACAAGGGTGAAGGGGAATTTCAATTGTGTACATGCCCAAGACTCATGTGAATGCAAAGCCAAAAGTCATGGCAATCAATGCCATTGATAACTACATCACCTTTTAACAGCCTCAAGAGCTGTGTAGCAACGTAGCAAGACATCAGCTACCAGGCAGGCGTGGGGAAGAGGGTAAGTGCAGGAACAATTACTCTAAAGTCCTCATTCACAGTCTCAGCACCGCAGGAAGTGGCTTGGAATAGATGAACCAACTTACGTTTCAGGCTATTAACAGCATTGTTACCTGTCCATATGATCCACTGCATGCAACCAACCAATTTTTGCCCCAAGGCTTGCATGCTTCTTCTGTATTGAATCCCTCAAGCTGCTCCCCATCATCATTTCCTTTTCCCAGGAAACCTTCCCCCTCCCCCTGCCCTTCATTTGCTGTGCAACAACCACTCAGGATGAAAACCAGTAATGAACACCTGAATCTAAGAGGCCCATGAGCAAAATTATCCTGTGCACATTGGTTTGGAGGTGCAGCATTGATCTCCTTTTATCACCCAGCTTGTTCCTGACATGGGATTTGTTCTTAAAAAAGAGCTGCAAGGAACTGGGGTGCCTGTGGCCAGATGCCTGCAGGGACACAATGATGAACAAAGTCTGGCATCGTCCATGGCATCAAGGGACCACGGGAAGACATGAGCATGGAGATATGGGCCAGAGCTGTTTGTTCAGCACTTGCGCATGAGGAAACACGTTTGGCTTGCAGCAAGACTGGTATAAATCAGAATTAACATCCGTGGCAGCAACAAGTGTTATTCTGCATTTAGGCCTAGATTCAGCCAGGCATTGAAGGACATGCCTAGCTAGAAATATGGAAGTAGACTTATAGAAGACAATGGGCAGTTGACTAAGTGGTGCACCGAATTGCAGCCTTACTCAGAAGCGACCAAGAGAAAATTTGGTCCCAAGGCATTAAATTTGGCTATGGTGGAAGAGGGTAGGAGAAGCATTTGGGAGTGGGAAGCCAGCAAGGGGGAGAAAAAGAGAGAGGGTAAAGAAGGTCACTCTGCAGGTGAGGAGGCAGGTCTAGGGGCTGGGTAACCCACGGCGGGGGGGGGCTGGCCATTTTGCATTTACACACCTTCTTTTGTGATACCAAAGCACTTCCCAAACATTCATTAATTGACAGCCTTGCCCCTTGCTGAGGTGCAGACCCAAGGTCTCATGGAAGTGTGACGCAGGATTCCTGGCTCTCTGCTGCTCGCTCTAACTACTGCACCATAATCCCATGTTTTCATTAATCTCTTTTTTGACGCCCCCCTCCCCACCCCATGCGGATGATGTTCATATTTTGGACAAAGGTTTGAGTCTGTTCTTGTATCCTAAATAACTCACCCAAACCTATACGGCCCTTAAGGCAAGTATCCTCTGGTCAGGCGGCGAGAAATTCCCGGCACAGGAATATAAGCAAGACAAGAAGAAATGGATGGAGGCCAGTTGCATTTCCATGCTTCAGACAGCCAAATCCTTTCATCCACCCGGACGCCTTAGGTCAAAGGACCATCAACACCCCCCCCTCCCCATTTTCTTTCACAGCCTGGAGGCAGCTTAGCTTTGTTTAACTTTTCCTTTCCTGTTCCTAATGACCTCTGTGGAGGCTTTATTCAGAGCAAAAGGAGGCACCCGCTGGGCAACACAAGGAATTAATTTGCTTTGATGGAGATTATTATATGGCCAGAGTGAATAGCAAAGACTTACCTGAATGAAACAATGCCCCAACGGTGGCCCTGCTGTTGACAGCTCCTGCCCTAGAAAGGCCCGCACTGAAATTTGTTTTGGGACTCTCTTTGGTGCACTAAGGGGGGTAGCCTGGGGGGAAGCAGATGTTGATCATCTCTGCCAGGCATCCACTGAACAGCCTGTTTATTCTGCTCATTCCTGCAGGTCTTTTAATAGCAAATTCTCTGATGTCTTGACTGCATCAGCCATGCAACCTCTCAAGTGACCCGGCGCTTGAACATTCCCCAGCACTGACTGCAGCGGCTGCTTGCATCACATCAGCAGCCTTTCAACGTGCCACGCACCAGGGCCCCGTCTTGATCATTGCAGATCACTTGTCTCGGTAATATTTTAATGATGGGGGCAGCAAATGACTCTCGAGGCTCTGTCTGTTATGGCAGATGATACCTGATGTGCAAAACTTTAGTGTGACGAGCTGTCATACAGATCTTTCTTTGCTGACATCTGATATTAAAACCCACAGCGGTACAAAGCATCAGCCTTCTCGGTCTTGTGCATCTCATCTGCCGCCTGCCAGGTCAGGCGACCAGACAGTAAGATAGTGCACCACTTCACTTCCTAGGTTGTTCTTCCTTTAGCTTTGAGTCCTTGATGACCAGGGATCCTGGTTTTCTCTGATATAAAAAAAAAAAATCCACAATTTTGGGGTTATAAAAAGTAACCCAAAATCCCGTGTTTCAAACTGAAACACCACTAATACATACATATATATATCTATAGATATAGATATATATGTGTGTGTATTGTGTGCGTGTATGTGTCTGTATGCATATATATACACATATACATACGCACACACATATGTATGCATGTATGTATGTATGGTGGTGTTTTAGCTTGATCATGGAAAAATGTGGATTTGGGGTTGCTTTTTTAAACCTGGAAATTGGGGATTTTTTTTAAATCACAGAAAACCAGGATCCCTGTTGATGACTATCAGCAAACTACCATGATGATGAATGAAGGGTAGTCTGGGAAGTAAATAGTGCTCCCTCACTCCCTCTTCAATTTTTCTCCTAAGCCCTTCTTGTCAGGAAAAACTGTGTAGATCGCTGAAATATCAGTGAGGGTATATGGGAGCAACATGGCTTTGGAAATTATTCCCGGTCTTCTCCCACGTGCTAGACAAGTCTGCCTGCTGGGGATGTAACTGTGCGAGACAGACAAGAAGGAGGACTTCCGGCTTTACACATCCCTTCCACATGAAATGATGGGTCAGATTCTCCACAGCTGTCACCGGTAGTGCCATCAAAGTTAGCAGGGCTACACCAATTTAGCAGCACATGTGCGGGATGGGATGCTTGGGACTAAGCCTGCGATGCTCTCCCTCTGCTCCACCTGACAAGATGGTTTCTCCTTGCAGGGAATGGGCTCACAGAGTATGGTACTCTCATGGTGCACATCTGTTTGCACTGAAAGCACATGGCTGCTTGTATTCGAATGCACACGTCTGTTTGCTCTGGAAGACAAAGGTCTGAGAAATGGGTTGTGACAGGTTATCTCTATGGCTCCGGCCACAAGGCTGCTCTAACTTGTACCAGAGGCTAAGCCCACATGGTCCTAGAACACAGGAAATGCAAAGAGGGCCACCTTCTGCCTCTGCATCTCTGTCTCACATGTAGGAAAGGTCTGACTGAAGCAATCACTTGCCCTGTGGCTCCAGACTGGCTGCCTCTGTCACTCAAACCGGCACTGACACCTCTGGGCATGTCTACACAAGATGCTTTACTGCGGAGCTAATTAGCTCCGCAGTAAAGTGTCACCATCGACACTATTAGGCTGCAGTAAACTAACTCTGCTGTAGGATAATACTGCCTGACACAAATACTATCCTATGGCAGAGTAGTTACATGCAGCAAAATGCATGTGTAGACAGTGATGGGGCTGGCTGGGACACAAGGGTGTTTCAGTGCAGCAGCTGCCTGCCTGCTACCTCTGAACTGTAGTGCCCCAGCCAGCCCCTCCGCAGCATGTTGAGCTGGGTTGGAGCAGGCCCTGGCTGGCAGGCTGACTCCTGGGGGACCCTGCCATCCAGGGCTGCTTCACCCCAGCTCAATGTGCTGTGATCCCAGGCACACGTCCAAACACTGTGCTCAGGAGCAATAAACTCCAGTGCAGACTGCATCAGAGTTTATTGCTTTGCCTTAATTGCATGTATAGACACACCCTCTATGTTGTACTTTGGGTAGGTAGATTATCACTGTGGAGTGAATGAGTGACTGAGCAAAGCCAATTATCCTGTTCCAGGATAATTAGCCCACCCCTGGTGCTGTTTGGGAACAGCTCATTGCTTCCACTGTAGAGGGCAGGCTGTGCGGAGCTGTGTGTGGGGTGTTTGGCACAATCACATACATATGTGCACACTCACAATTAGAAGTGTGATTACACCAACTCTCTTTTCCATCTATATCACAGCTATTCCACATCTCATTGCTGAAAGGCTTGCATGTGGAGTCAGCGTCCAGTATTGCATGGGTGGAAATCTCTCTAACATCAGCTGGCTACCTTCCAAGTCCAAGATAACCAAGACCTCCATTACTGATCTTCAGTAGGCTGACAACTGTGTCGTGTGCCACTCAACGGAAGAGCACCAGGTCCCTCTTGATTGCTTCTGTGAAGTGTACGAAATGCTTGGACTCACTGTCACCTTCATGCAAAACCAAGATCCTTTATCAACCCATCCCAAACTGACCTCCACATATTATAATTCAAGGGCAATTCTTGGAGAATGTCAAGCGTTTCCCCTATCTTTGTAGCCACCTTCCCCCGAAGTAGACATAGATGATGATATTCAACACCAGATAAAATCTGCCAGTGCTGTCTTTGGACATCTCCAAAATGGCATCTTTGATGATCATGATGTCAGGGCCCAAACCAAGCATTTTGTCTACCAGGCTGTTGTCATCCCTACCCTGCTGTATGGGTGTGAAAGTTAGACAACGTGCATCAGAAGTATCTGAAAGGTTTGGACCGTTACCATCAGTGATGTCTTTGGAAAATCCTCCGTATCAATTGGAAGGACGGAAGAAAAAATGCTGGTGGAAGAAAACACCGCTAGCATGGAGGCCATGTTTATACAGCACCAATTCCACCGGACAGGACAGGTCATAAGGATGCCTGACAACTGTTTCCCAAAATGGGTCCTATACTCCCAACTCACAGATGGTCACCACTCCAGAGGTGGGCAAAGGAAGCGATTCAATGACACCTTGAAGGCCAATGGGAAGAAATGTGATATTAAAATCAATAACTGGGACACTCATGCACTGAATCGTCCCCACTAATGCAGTGATATATGACCAGGCATCAATCATTTTGAGCAAACTCACCTCGTTATGGAGGTGGATAGACAAGAGAGACAAAGGGAAAGCGCTGTGACCCAACATCACCAGGATCCACTCCTTCCTCCCTGAACTATTTGCCATGCTTGCAGCTGAACACGTGGATCTCTTTTCAGTCACCTGCAGACTTACCAAAAAATTCACTATTTACTGGGAAACTGTCATCTTTGTATCAAGAAACTGGTCATGACAGTGCACTTAAAGGCCCTACAGCCAACCATGGTAAATTTATTGTGTAGACCCAGCCTAAGAACCTGGCCCCAAGACCGTAGTCTGCCCCCCAGGACTTAGCAAATGATTTTTTCTCTGGAGGACAAGGAAAGCCCTTTCCCATACCAAGCACAGGGAAAGTGTGCTTGGGAAGAGGAAGGCATGCAGGAAGACAGGGTAGAGCAGGCAGCCTGCTCTTCGATTAGCTAAGGCGTTGTGTCAGTCTTCTATAGTGCCCACCCTAGCCTTAACTAGCCTAGGCAGTCCTCCATCCGTCCTCTCCAATGGCCCAGGCAGAAAAATGCAGTCTCCAAGGTCAACGTAATTACTTGTTCCTTCTTATTAAAAGAAGAGCCAGAGTATCTATTAAAGATCATTAGAGGGCTTTTTTTCCCTTCCCTTGCTAATGATTTATGAGGAGGCTATTTATTTCCTTTTATTTGCTCCCGAACATGTATCTAATTAGATGAGGCACTTTGGGTCCCTGGCTTGCCAGAGACAAATTGCATTCTCCAGGGTGAAATCCTATTTATTATAAAATAGAGTGTGCATGTGTGTGTGTTGGGGGTGGACGTTGTCAGATCAAACAGTTAGCTATTTATTTTACAGGAATGAGCTGCACAGAAGACTGCTGTCAACCCTGGCACAACATAGACTTAACACCCTC
>NW_017729032.1:3735016-3737889 GCF_001723915.1 Gavialis gangeticus | reverse complement strand
TGTCAGATCAAACAGTTAGCTATTTATTTTACAGGAATGAGCTGCACAGAAGACTGCTGTCAACCCTGGCACAACATAGACTTAACACCCTACCCTGCCACAGGTAAAGCAAGAGAACCACAGCAGCCAATGTCCTGCTTTTATAAAGTGTCGATATACCCTCAAGAGGTCCCCAGGGGTATGGCAGCCGTTAACACTACCATCACTCTCCTACCACCAAAGTTTTAGGCCCATGGGGGAGCCCTCTGGGCTGGATCTGGCCTGCAGGATGGGGGTTGAGCACTGCTAGCTACTCAAGGCTACTTGTGTTGACCTGGGCTCAATCCCAGCCCTGCGCAAGGTGTTGCAGGAAACCAGTGAGGAGTTACTTACTGCATCAGTTCCCCGTCTGCGAACAAACCTCCCTGGACCGTTCTGATTTATTTGGATTGCAAGGTCTCCGGAGCAGGAGGGCTTTCTTGTTGCAGACAGCATCTAGTTTAAACAAGTGTTGAATGTGGCTGGATCTCTATAAGACGCCATAATGTGCATCCTTGCACTTTTTCCACTGGCCTTGATACCAATTCGTAGGATTGTATCAATAAGCAAACTGAGACCAGCCGGCCGCTGTCAGTGAGACGCATGCACTGCAACATTAATCATTCTAACTTAAAACACACATTGTGCTATTATAAAGCCATGTCTATTAGCAAGCCACACAGGGATCTCCCTCTCATTTCTCCATGTTTCTACCCTGTCAGGGTGGGAAATGCAGAAGGAAACAAAGAGACTGTTTGTGGTGTCCCGTGGATTTTCTCTTGCGCTGGGACTCTGCAGCTCTGCACACGTAGCTAAACGGAGTCATTTGCACAGCACCTTCCCCACCAAGCTGCTAACAATACGTGAGTGATGGAACAATGAGCAATAAGCCACACTGATTTAGAATAATGGGCCCATGTGCTATTAGCATCACAGATTTGCAAAGAAAAAAAGCTTGCTAGATAAACACGATATTTTTCTTTAAAGATACAGAATTGCTGGCCGAATGGATAAAAAAATAAAATAAAACCTGAAGATAGAAGAGATCTTCTTCTGGTCTCTTATTGTTTTCATACCCCTATAACACCCTGCAGTTGAATGGATCATGATTAGGGTGATCATAGGGTCTGTTTTAGCCAGGATGCTTCCAGATTTCAGAGGCTGATCCTGGCTGGCTGTGGGCATCTTAGAAACACAGGGGCGCAGGGCGCAGTCTGGCTGGGAGTCGGAGCGGCACGGAGCACCTCCCATGCCTCCACACCACTTCACTTTTAGGATTTGGTGTGTGTGGAGCAGGAACAAATGGACCTGGTATGGGTCATGGCATGGTAGAGAGGTGGGGTGAGTCCCATAAAAGAGCACATATCGCCAGGCTCTTCATTGCAAGGCAGATGACTCTTTCCTGGGATAAACAGGGATGGCCATTTGCCTTGGACACAGCAACAGCCGCCGTGTTAGAAACAAACCCAGCAGGTAGAGGAGACAGAGGTAGGTAGCTGTGTTCATCTCAAGTCAGGCACAAGGCAGGGTAGATTTGCACCTTTTCAACTAACTGAATCGGAGATGCATAAGCAGACACTGAAAGACGGCTCCTGACCGCCCAGCTGGCTAACAAGTCTGCTCAGTAGCCAGCCCAAGAGCCTGCAAGGGCCCAGCTATGGGCAGCCCACTGAATTCAGCGCTTGGAAGCCAGCAAAAGCTCCCAGGAGACAAACAGGTTCCCAACAGATGGACAATATGGGAAGAAGGATGGATCTGTCCACATGCTCCAGAAGACCAGACCAGAGCTGCTTTGCATGTCCATCAGGCCTCTTGTTGTTTCAGGATCTCACATGGCCGCAGCATTGCTGCTATTGTATCCCTTCTTCTCTTGGGAAAGCTGAGCTATGGGCAGGGTAGGACTTGGGGTGTCAATGGCAACTAGTGATTTTGGGAGCCTCACAGTTTAGGGACCAAATAAGATGGGATTAGAAAGCGCTCACTCGGCCACCACTTCCAACACGTAAATCAGGCCACTTTAAAGGGGACTCTAGGTAGAAGCTCAGAACCATCAATTGCTTTTGAAAACCTTGACTAATGCAGACTTGCATCACACGACACAGGGCCGGACCCTGTGAAAGCCACTTTCCCACAGCTCTGGGGCAGGGGGAAGAAGCTGGTGGGGAAGGGGAAACACAACAGCTCACTGGCCAGGCTGGCATGGATGCCATGAGCCCAGACATCCAGTCTCTTGCCATACACTGGTAGCCACCTCCCTTCTACCCTGGGGGACATGGCTACTCGTGTACGGCTGGTACAGGGGATTCATTAGTCAGACAACTGAGCAGAGGCAGATTGTCTCCAACTCGTATCCTATGTGGATAAATCTCATCACACAGCATCCCTTAGAGAGCAGGGGTGAACTACAACAGACATGGATGAGCCTCATTCCCCACATCATGAACTAGGGGTTATTAGTCCCTGGCCTATATTCCCAGATGGTCACAGAAGCTCAGTTCCATAACAGTGACCCATAGGCCCCAAATGCCTTTCACTTATGCTAAGCTAGTCTTGCAATGGTCCCACACCTCAGACTTTAGCGAGGCACCGAAGTGCTCTACTGCGATCCCAAACAAATACCTTATGGCAGAGAGGAGTTAGCACATGTGAGCATTTTGTCAGCCAAGTTCAGGATGCCGTGGCCAAAACAGACGAACTTGATCAAAACCAGTTCAGGAAGGACACAGAAATTTTCCTTAGCCTATTTGCTGAAACCAGGCAGGACATCAAGCGGCTACCTTTGGTGATCACCAGAGGAAATGCCCTGTTGGACCTGGTCCTGGCCACAGGTGACGACCTGGTAAGGGGCCTCCAGG
>NW_017729032.1:3729760-3730016 GCF_001723915.1 Gavialis gangeticus | reverse complement strand
ATCGCTTGCTGGAATTCACCATCCAGCGCAGGGTGTCAAGGGCCTGCAGCAAGGCGGTAGCCCTAGACTTCAAGAGGGCCAACTTCAACGAGTTGAGGTGAGTGGGAGAGGCGCTGGGGTTCCCAAGAGCAGGGGAACTCAGTGTCCAAGACGAGTGGTCATTCGTTAAGGAGACGATACTCAGGCCCAAGGGGTGACCATCCCAACAAGAAGCAAGGGGGGCAGGAGTGCCTGAAAGCCCCCCTGGCTCACCAAG
>NW_017729032.1:3719672-3729112 GCF_001723915.1 Gavialis gangeticus | reverse complement strand
GAGGTCATGGTTGGCAGGGCTAACCGGAGCTTGTCATGCATCCACAGGTGCATCTCAAGCAGGTCCAAGGAGGTGATCCTCCCCCTCTACGCGACGCTGGTCAGGCCACAGCTGGAGTACTGCATCCAGTTCTGTGCGCCCCACTTCAGGAGGGATGTGGACAGCATTGAAAGGGTCCAGAGGAGGCCACTCACATAATCCGGGGACAACAGGGCAGACCCTATAATGAGAGACTGCGGGACCTGAACCTGTTCAGCCTTCACAAGAGAAGGCTGAGGGGGGACCTGGTGACTGTCTATAAACTCACTAGGGGGGACCAGAAGGGTTTGGAAGAGACACTGTTTCCTCTAGTGCCCCCCGGCATAACAAGGAATAATGGACACAAAATAATTGGAAAGTAGGTTTAGATTAGACATCTGCAAGAACTACTTCATGGTCAGGGCGGCTAGGATCTGGAGCCAACTTCCAAGGGAAGTGGTGCTGGCTCCTACTCTGGGGGTCTTTAAGAGGAGGCTTGATGCCTACCTGGCTGGGATCATTTGAGCCCAGTTTTTCTCCTGCCCTGGCAGGGGGTCGGACTTGAAGATCTCCAAGGTCCCATCCAACCTGACTTCTATGATTCTATGATTTACCCCTAAAAGCTTCATGTGACTTTGCTCTCAGAAGGGTCACAGACTTTCTTCCTATAGACATGGTCTTTGCATTTTCCTAATAAACACATTTTGCTTGGTTATTTGCAGCTGGGAGCATGATCAATACTGACCCTTGAATTTATTCAATACTTACTGGGCATAGGTCAAGACTGGAATGACTATAATTGCCATAGCAAGCAGCGCTTGCAGAGTTTGCTGCCTAGTCTCTTTGCTTCGGGTGGAGGAATGGGAGGGGTGGACACAGCTATACAGGGTCTATACCTGTCGTTGACAATTGTGCAATACTCCATAATGTTCCAGCACTTTCCTTCATGCCGTCGCTCAGAGGCCACATGAAGTGTGATTAAAATCACCCAGCTTAACACAGACCCTTCCTTCTGCCTCCCAGTTCAGGGCCTTCTGCCTCAGCAGAGGCGGCATGACAGCAGTGAAGGAAACTCGATGAAATAATGATTACCCTTTGGAATTAATTAACGTGGCCCCAAAGCCATGTCGAAACAAGCGTGTCGCCACGTCAAAACATTGCGTGCGCAGCGCTGGCCCCGATTGCTCCGTTGCAAACAAATAGAAGCAAAACAAATGACAAAAATAAAAGGTGACCTCAGCTGAACCGAGCTGCCGTCTTTGTTGATAGATGAGGCCCCACCAGATGAACCTGCAGTGGCTGTGCATCTGCTCCCTGGCTGGAGAAAGAGCTACGCTCCTCAGCTCAGGACGATGAGGGACTCACGGGGGAGTCCACAGCAGTCCTGGGATGGGGGAAAACGGGATTTTTCTCCCGATGAAACCAACACACAAGGAAGAGGGAAGCAGGCCCAACTCATCACTTTCCCCATCTCCTGCCCCATTCTGTGGTAATTAAATAAATTGTCCCCCCCGAGCACGTGTTCCTACAATATCGGGGCTGAGGCTTTGTATGCTTCGCATGGGCTAAGGACAGACATTACACATAAACTGTTATGAGTGATCAGAAACCAGTCCAAATCTGCAACACAACAGAAGTTCAGTGCAGATAAACTGTTTTCCAGGTGGCCAGAACGGTTTAGGAGAAGCCTGGATGGATGTAGTATCAGACTTAACTGATTTAGGTTAAATAGGTTTATTGAACTTCTGTCTCGGATCCTTTCCAGATTCAAGTTAACTCACAGTCTCCCGGCATCCCAGGATGCTTTGCACCTCCCCCCGCAAATCCCACCCCCCACCTGCCCCTTGCAGGGTGGGTGGGCTAGCCTTGGCTCAAGCTGTCTGCTCCAGCTCAGCAGGGAGCACCCCCCAGCTTCTGGCCTGAGCCACTGCAAGGTTTGTCACTGCATTTCCAGAATCAAAAGTGAATGTCTGTTCACTTGCACGAAGACCTGATTGTGCTTTTGTAAGCACAGGAAAGATACAGGCTTGTCTTTCCTTGGTCCTACTGATGCCAGGTGTTACACAGCTAATAATCCCGCCTGTATGACAAGAGCAGAGAGAGAGCCCAAGTACGCTAGGTACTGCACACATTCATAGCAAGAGATAGTCCCAGCCCCAAAGAGCTAAGCCAGACAGACAAAGGCTACTCACGTGAGTAGCACTGCTGATTGCAAGGGGCAGAGCTGCAATACATGGATAAGGGCCTTATCTCCCTTGTGAATCCAGTTCCATTTTTCTTCTCTTTATAGTTGTCAGATACCTTTAAGCAACAGCTCTATTGTACCTCTCAAGACTGCCTGTCACGGCAGTGTCTAGTACCTCTGTGCCAGGTCACCCTACAGACTGTATGCTGAAACATAATTCAGACTGAACTAAGACCAGGCAGTAGGAAGCACATGTGAATTCATAATCGCCCTGCTTAGCAATTACACAGCCCTCTGTTTCCAAAGTGTTGAACAAACGGTGACTCATTAATCCTCATGACTGCCCTGCAAGCAAAGGAAGTGCGAATAGGGAAATCAAGGATAAAACAACCTGCACAAGTCCATGCGGGAAGTCAGTGGCAGAGCCAAAGTGAGACCTGAAGAGCTCCTGGCACGTCTCTTTGATCAGGGCACTAGCTGAATGCTAGCATTACCAAGCGGTCCTCAGGGATCGCAGAAGAAAGTATTGTTACGTGTCTCCTACAGATGGGGACTTTTAGCCAATGAGGCTAAGGGGCAGAGCCAAACTGGGCAGCTGGAGACCTGCATGGGACCTAGATGCAATTTAAGTGCCAAGCTACAGAGGCACGCATCCTTGTGCTGCTGTCCTCCTGACTCTAAGGCTCTTGCAGACTTAGATTGGTGGGCCACTTACAACTGGGGAAGTGACCAGTGCCACCCGGTCCGTAAGGCTACCTGGTAGGTGTGTGGCTAGGACATTGTCCTGGGAGGTGGGAGAGGCAAACTTGAACCCCGCCAGTCAGGCTGGGGAGGGCCTGGAGCCCATGTCTTCCACATTTTGGGCAAGTGCTGTAATCACTTGCCTACTAATATAACAGGTAGGCAGCAGCAGTGCTGCTGATCAGACAGGGGCCTGCTCTTTGGGTGCCCTGGATCCTGAGTGAATGGATGTGCCTAGTACCTCCGCCAGGTGCCTACGCGCTGGGGAGGGGTGGTGGTTCGAACAGACAAGAGCAAGGGAGGATGGCTATGTCTGTGTATAGGCTTGTATAGATGGCTATGTATAGGCTTGATACTAATAGCATTTATTAGTGGTACCGCGGTAGTGCAAAGGAGCCTGGCTCAGGGGCTGGAACCCAAGCAGGGGAGTTGTGATGCAGCCACCTAAGAGAGGGTGCTAGGGAGTTTGCATTGCCCACGTATAAATGTTAAAATGACATCAACAGGGAGCAGGGACGTGAGCCATGTCAGACACCAGGCCAAGGGCAAAGTCAGGAAAGGAAGCCTGACTGCCCAGTGCGCTACACCAACAGGGGAGGCTGCGGGTATTATGGAAACATGAAGAGCGGAGACGATTTTGGAGCTCAGATCCGAGTGCTCTTGCAGAGAGGAAGTGTCTTCAGAGCTGATGAAGGCGACTGGAGATGGGCCATCTCGGGACCTGAAGGCCTGTGTTTGCTCCCAAATTGCGGCTGACCAGGTGCACGGATGGGATGTAACCCAGATCCAAACAGGCTGCTTTTAAGAGAGAGGGGGCAGGGGAGAATCCAGGTCTCTTCAAAACCTTGGCCTCGCTGAGCACCGAGGCTTTACCCGGGGTGCTGCTGCAGTAATGGGACATGTCCACTAAGAGTCAGGATAAAACAGCTTGTTGTCAGCAGCTGACAATGAATTTAGGCCACTGCTGACCTAAGCTGCCTGCAAAGCCAAGCATCAGGTGAGGGAATGATTTCTCTCCTATACACATCCCCATGGACCTGTGCTCTGTGCAATATTGCATGACCTTTCAGTGCTCCTGTGCAGCAGGGAAGGGCTGCTAACCCCATACATTTGACACTGCTAAAAGAGACACTGGAAGAGCTGCCCAGGAGCAGGGAACTGAAGCCCCAGCTTAGTGCTCTCACTCCTGGGCCACCCACATTTCTTACCTTGCACCTGAATAAGGGGCTACACAAAAGACGCATCAATACGGATCTAATTGATCTTCATGCCAGTATGAGAACGGGGTGGACAGCCAACAGAAGTCCCTATGCTGGGATAACTTCATCCAAGCTGGTGGAGATTTACCCCTGAAAGAATCAGAGATAAAACCAGAGCCGTGCAAGTTATACCAGTCCAGTGCTGCTTGTACATAACTTATCCTGGGATAGCTGCTTGCTCAAGGCAAGCAAGCTGTTACTTGCTTCCTTGCACCCTCCTGCACAGGTACTTCAGCAGCTTTTATTGCCCTGGATGAGCTGCAGGTCTTCCTGGGGAACGGGAAGGAGGGAAGGCTGTGTGGTGTGGTACAAGTTGCCGTCCATGGCCAGAGAGACCTCCACTCATTCAGAAATTAGAAAGCTCTGTGCTAAAAATGGAATCCCATCCTCACAGCATCAATGGCTGAACGGGAGCAAGGAGCAAATCTGGGCCTCAGCCTCATAAGCCATAGCTGGGCCAAGGCTTGATGTGACTGAACCACAATCAAATCAGGAAAATTCACTTGTGGTTGATGCAAAAAAAATTCTGTAGGGCTTTTTTGGGTGAAAAGAAAGAAAACACTAAAAAAAAATCATTTGGGCTCACTCAGAAGTTTTGTTTTGGAGCTCTTTGACCCCCTTTCCATTGACATCAGTTTCTAAAATGACAGATGTTTGAAACAAGAAGTCAAAGAGTTGCCTGTTTAGTTATCAGAATGAAACCTGCTAAAATTGCTAGGACAAAACGTTTCCTTTTCATAATGTTAAAACAAAATGGGAAGGGTTCAACTATTTTTTTTGTCTTCACCCCAAACAATTCGCCAGATTGAACTTGAATTTCCAAACAAGGCCCCGTCCCCTTGAAACTCCATTTTTAGGTAAATTTGCACTTGGCTCAAAATAATTGCACGCAGCTCCACTCTGAATTGCTCTTGTGGTGGAAGTGCTGGACTGGCACGCAGGAGACCGGAGTTCAGTTTCCGAGGGGCTACCTCAATACAGCTTGCACACGTGGAAATCTCCACCAGTTCGGTGACTCGGATCAGGTTTGAACAAACACGGGAGTCTATTTGCAATTCCTTCAGGATCACAGCGGGGCAGAAGACGGGAACCCCTGTGGGCTGGATCCAGCATTGACACACATTTACTGTATGGTCTTGATTCAGTGACTGAGCCAGTTGTGACCGAGATGCACGTGACACTTTACCCAACAAATGGAGATGGGTTCCCTGACTCATTCACTGATTGTCAGGCCAGAAGGCACCACTAGGATCATCGAGGCTGCTCTCCTCCCACCCAGACTGTTGATATTTTCCCAGAAGCTGGATTAAAGCATATCTTTTAGAAAGCTATCTTATCTCACTTTACAGACTCCAAGTGACAGCTTGTCTACCACCTTCCCAGTAAGAGACTCCACTGCTTAGTTACTCTCATAGCTATGACGTTACGTCTTCTTTCAGTGGTGATTGCATCTTCCAGTCGTCTGGTCTTATCATGCCGTTGCAAGGGTGGAGATTCCCCAGTCCCCAAGAGGTTTTCCACATATACAAAGCGATCGAGTTATCCTTCAGCCTTCGTTTAAAGAAGCAGAATAAAGTGAGTGCCTTCAGTCTTGTTTTTCCAGATCTCTGGGCATTTTGTGCAACCCTGCAATATTTGCATATCTTTCTGGAAGTGTGGCCATCAGAAGCAGAGATCGTATTCTAGCAAAGGCTCTACCAAAGTTGTATTCAGAGCAACATTTGCATCCCAGCTTGTATCTTATATTCCCCCATTTTACACCGCCACAGTCAGGGGTGTACAATATGCAGCCTGCTAGGGCAATCCCAGTGACCCACCATAACTCTTTATTATTAAATCACTGTGAAACCCAAAATGACGACTCCCACATTCTTGCTGTGTCCAGATTGCTTAATTTGCATGTACGACCACAAGTGAAGTTGACTTTTCTGCTTGCAAACATGCTAACACCCAATAGGAGTGGAACGTAGCAATGGCGGCTCTCCGGTGGGAAATACACTGCAATTGCTTCCACGCGTCATGTCCTCAAATAAAATACGTCCTTTTTTTTTTTCATTCTGCTTTTGAAAAACAAAGATCTTTCCTTGTATTAAGTAATCAAATAGCAGCAGCTCGGGACCCAAGCCTACTCATTGTACGGCTCCCTGTGGATAACGTGTAGCTTTTTCTTGCTCTTTCGCCCAGCAGAAATTGTTGGTACTGTATTTTCTCCTGTATAATGCACACTCTAATTTTTAGCTGCTTGCTTTTTTTTGGATAAAAGGTACACATTGTATGTAAGAAAATATGGTATCTTGCAAGTGTCTCAATACAGTGAGCCTGAGGCACTCATGTCCAAGATCACATTGGCCACCATATTGCACAGAGCTCATATTTATAGAGGCTATAGACCCCAAATTCCTTCACTGAGCCACTGCTTTTTTGAGCCTCCTTCCATGTAAGTAGAGACTTGTGCTCTTCCTTCCCAGCAGCACAACCTTGCATCTGGGAGTTCAAACACATTTTAGTGGCCTGTGTCCATTTGACACAGCTATTGAGATCACTCTAACAGCATCCCTTCCTCCACATTATTTATTATTTATCCCCTAGGACATGGCTGGAAATGGCCCTGCTCATTGATGTCACCCCATTAACAACTACATCTCGAAATCTGTCAGGGAGCCAGTTTTCAATCCATCTATTGCATGCTCTGCTGATTCCAGATAATCACATTTTTCAATCAAGATGTCACATGGGACTAAGTCAAACGCCTTGGAGAAATCAAAGGATGCTACGCCAGTACAGTTGCTTTTGTCAGCCAGACTCGTAATCTTGTCAAAAGAGACAAACAGGTGTGTTTGATGAGACCTACCCTCCATGAAACACCTTGTCTGGTATGAACTACTTTTTTAGCCTTCAATTCGGTGCTGATAGGGTCTCAAAATCGCTGGGCAAGTATTTTGCCTAGGATGGTTGTCAGGCACATTAGTCTGTGGCTTTTGGGTCACCCCTTTGATCCTTTTTTATATACTGGAATGACACCAGCAGTTTTCCAGTGCTTGGGAATTCCCGCAACTTTTCAAACTTTTCTGGAAATGTTTCTGAAAAATACCCTATCACGCTTTAATGAATTTGCATAAGCTTCTGAATGCAAGTTTTCCAGGCCTGCAGAACTGAAAAAATGGTTCTTTTTTTGAGCCGATGCTGTCTCACAGCCTTCTTTGTTACAGATGGGTAACATTTTGTTCTGGCCCTAACATCACATGGCTCCGCCTGCCACATCCCAAAGCTGGGCATGGAGACCTGTGGGAACATTGCTGCTTCTCATGCATCTAGTCACCCAACTAACCTAACAAGGGCCTCTTTGTCCCCTATCAGTTTATAAACAAAACCAAAAAACAGCTTTCTTAACTTAAGGCCAGCACTTTCAGAGACCTATCTGTGGTTCTGATTGATGAGACTGTTCTTCTCGCTCAGCCAAACCGATTAAGAGAAGCGCAAACAATGCAAAGGTAGGGAAGGATGAGAGCATTGGTATCACAGAATCATAGAAATTTAAGGTAGGAAGGGACCTCAGGAGGTTACATCTAGTCCAACCCCCTGCTCACAGCCAGACCATCCCCAACGAGATCATCAAGGCTTTGTCAAACAGTAAAACACATGCTAAGTGACATTGTAGCTTAGCAGAGTTTGGACTTTCTATCATAGAACAATAGAAAACGAGGGTAGGAAATGACCTCAGGAGGTCACATCTAATCCAACCCCCTGCTCATAGCTGGACCATCCGCAGCTAGACCATCCCAGCCAGGGCTTTGTCTAGCCGGGTCTTCAAAACCTCCAAGGATGGAGATTCACAGCCTTTCGGAGTAACTTCTTCCAGTGTTTTACTACCCTCTCCATGAGAAAGTTCTTCCTAATATCCAGCCTCATCTTCCCTGCTGCAACTTGAGCCCATTCCTCCTTATTTTGTCATCTGCCATGACTGAGAACAGCCCAGCTCCATCCTCTTTGAAACCCACCTGCAGGTAGTTGAAGGCTGCTTTTATTATCCATCTTCCATTGCATTTCAGTAGGCGGCGAGTGTTCGGTCGGATTCCTTCGTGGTCCTATTCCATTAGCTTCAATAGGATGAGTGCGGCTGGGCTTGAACAAGCCACCTTGCAGCCTGGCCCAGGAATGGAGTGACAATGACCGCTCTGCCATGGGGCAGCGGTCTGCGGTCATGCCCACACAGGCACTGGGGTTGTGAACCAGCACCTCTTACGTTGCACAGGGAGTAGAAATGACAACCTTTGTCTCCCAAACCGGCTTCTGCCCCTGTGTGCTGTGCATAATTTGCATATCAATTTGCCAGCATTACTAGATTAAAAGCCATCATGCACAACTGCAGCCTCTGCGAGCACCTGCTGCAGCAGAGGAGTAGAGATGGCCGCGTAGCTCATTCCTCCAGCATTGGGAATTGGCTTAGTTTGTCTTCACCCTGTTGCCATGGGGGGACTGGGGTCAGGGGTCACAATTTAGGGCTGCATTTCAGTGCCCTCGTTCCCAACACGGCAATCCCAACGCTGAGGGTGGTATCAGTATTTAGAGATTTCTGGCCCAGGGCAGGGCTGGTACCTCGCGACATCTCCTCCGATAGCAGATGCTGAGGGAAGAGCGGGCATTTGTCATCCCGCCCGAACCAGCTGTACACAAATTAATGCATCGTTTGTTTGCAACGAGATCGTGCTCCATCGTACAAGGAAGCAAGACACAGCCCCGGCCTGGCAGAGCTTGTGGTACAGCCAGACAAGACAGACGGCGGGGAAACGAGCTAGTATTTCCATTGCAGGGATGAACGAGTGGCCGGTGAACCCCTCCTGCACCTGGCTAGCAGGGAGTGAGAGATTGCAGAGGGATCTGGATAGGTTACAGGGGTGGGCTAACAGGAACAGGATGCGTTTCAATACGGACAAGTGCAGGGTGCTGCACTTGGGTAGTAGAAACCATCATCACACTTATAGAATGGGAAACTCCCTTCTTGAGAGCACGGAGGCAGAAAGGGATCTTGGAGTCATTACTGACTCCAAGATGAACATGGGCCGACAATGCGAGGTCATGGTTGGCAGGGCTAACCGGACCTTGTCGTGCATCCACAGGTGCATCTCGAGTAGAGCCAAGGAGGTGATCCTCCCCCTCTACGCGACGCTGGTCAGGCCACAGCTGGAGTACTGTGTCCAGTTCTGTGCACCCCATTTCAAGAGGGATGTGGACAACAT
>NW_017729032.1:3672104-3714672 GCF_001723915.1 Gavialis gangeticus | reverse complement strand
CTCTTTTTGGGGTTTTTGTTGTTCTCCCGCCCTGGCGGGGGGTCGGGCTAGAAGATCTACTAGGTCCCTTCCGACCCTTAATCTATGAATCTATGAATCTATGTCCTCCCCAGGCCCAGTTGCTACCACGCTTTCACTTCCCTGGCATGACCTTCCTCCCTCATCCCTGCTTTCCAATCTTTCTGCCCTCCCTTCACTCTTGCCAGCCCACCGGGAGCCCCTTTCCTAATGCTTGAGGTGCTCTCTGGTCCTGCACAGCTCCTTTCAGAGTAGCCTGAAATAAGACCAGGCCCCCACTCCTTTGAAGCCCCCGAAAGTAGACTTGGGTGAGAGTGGTGGAGGATTTCCAAGTGACTTTCCGTTCCCCTCCCCCTGCTCCTTGTGCACGAGGAGCAAGACCCAGCCCGTTCAATGGGGACCCAGGAGCGTGGGCCATCCACCTCCGATGAAAACAGCTGCTGCCTAGGGAACAACTGTGATGTAGCCGGATTGCTTTTCTCATCAGAGAATGATGTTGCCCCATTAGCTCCATGCCCGTGGCGATCACATCTGCAAGATCACCCAGGAGGTGGGTGCGTGGGTGGGAACTAAAAATGGATCCCACTGGCTTTCCCCTTACTAACTAGCAGCAAAAAAAAAGGAAATGGAAAGGGAAGAAAAAAAAAACGCAGGCTCCTCCTTTTATGCACATAATGGACGGCCCCAGAGTCCCATGGTTTCTCTGCACCCCTCCAAGTGCAGCTGCTGATTGATGTTTGGCAATGCAAGCACCCCCCTCCGCATTGCAGAAAACCCTTGATATTGTTCGGGGCGAGAGCAGGGAGAAGGAGGGGTGGGAGCCAATGGTCAGGAAGGGAAACACTTTCCTGGGGAAAGGGTTGCACAAGAAATGCCCACGTTGCAGGGTGGCCTCACCTGCACCTGTGCTCGGCCGGGCGATGGAAAAAACCTGGGCTCCAAAACCCCCACTCCCTTCTGCTAGTGACCTTGACTTGCCCTAAAGTTATTCTGCAGTGGTGTGTCACTTCTGTCCCTGCACCAGAGGATGGTGACTGAGGCCTGCCCTGCACAGGGGGGTGATGAGACCGAGGCCAAGGCTGGGGAAACTGGCTGGCCATCTCCAGCGGGCTGGCCACGGCTAACACTCCTGCAAGAGGGCCTGACGGTGCTTGCTTGAGGAAGCAGCGGGGAAGGTGTCACAGGGGGAAAGCTAGTGCTTTAGCAAGATGCACTTGGTGCATCGCTTAAGAAGTCAAGGAGATGCTGTTCAGGGCAGGGTGAAGAGGAGACGGCGAACCCTGTGCTGTGTGGGTCTGCTAATTGCCTCCCACAGCAAAGCAAACCCCAGTGTGCTAAATACATGCAGCCGTGCTTCCTCAGTACCAAGCCCTCTGCAGGGCCCATTGGCTGCGCCTGGCGGTTCGGCGATAGCAGGAGGGGGAAACGTAACTGGGAAAGAGGGCTCAGTGGAAAGGAGACGCAGCCCGCCCTGTTTCCTTTTGCTTTAGATCCCTTGGTAGCGCTGTCTTCTCTGACCCGTTCACTGTGCTGCTTCCTCCTGCATGAGCTTGGGAGAAGGCATGTCTCCTCTCCGTGCCTCAGTCTCCCCACCTTTACAATGGGGACAATAACACTGTAAAGCACCTTGAAGCCTTCAGGTAGAAAACTCTGCAAGTGCAAAGGACTGAGGCGCAGTCCAGATTGAGACCTTTAGATTCCAGCTCCTTTGAGCCCAGGGTCAGGATCCCCGTTACACCAAGCACGGTTTATGCTGCATTGACCGCAGAAAGGGAATGGATACAGCCCCTCACTACTTCAGGCCATGGGGCCTCCTGCCTGGGATGACAGGGAGAGGAGAGGAGCAAAGTAATTCAGTAGTGGATGAGGTTTATTGGCCTGGAGCCATTTGCTGCATCCCTGGGCACAAAGAGGGAGGTGGAAAACAGAAGCACAGCTGCCCCGAGTCTGCTCTAAATTACACGAGCAGCTGAGCTGTATGATCCCAGAATACAACAAAGGCAATGGCAAGTTATAGCCACCTTTGCACACCCCATGCCCCTGCATGCTTGCTACCAGTGTCAGCACCAAACAGCTGAGGATCAGGGGCCTGGCGTACTGATCTGGCCCACTGCAGATGGATAGAGACCAAGTGGAGATATTATTCGGCCCCTGATCTGGATTCCTAATATCCTTCCCCCTCCACCACCGCTCCCGGAGAGCCCCAGGGTTTGGCTCCGAGCCCACTCGTGCTTGCGTGGGCTATGATCCCATCACTGAATGGATCCCAGCTCTTTCCCCCAGGGTTGAAAACTTGGCTGATGGCAGGAGTGAGATGGGGGGTGGGGGAGGGAAGAGCAATACAAAGAGAAAAAGGAATTTCTTGTCCCCACCGGCACACATGGGAGCCAGCCCCACGTCCAGGCTTGTGCCTCTGCAACGGTGCTCACGGCCTCGATTAGCAAAAGGCCATCCGTCACTGCTTAACAGCGAGGAGCCCTCAAGCTAAGTCAAGATCTGGTGCTTGAATGAAACTAAGATTTGAGGGGAAGCATCTGAGTCACTGGGCTGGGCCCGTGGTGAAGAAGAGGGATGACGGCGCAACGCAGCTCTGGGCTCAGTGTGCTCATTGAAGTCATTTCCTCCGCCTGGGCCCAGATCCGTAGATTTTCAGGCATCCCCCAAAGCGCAGGAGTAGATTCAGGAGTTTGAAGCTAGATTCGAGTCTAGTTCAAAGGATCCGCTCCAGTTGCAGACTGCTCTACCCAGTCCCATACACAGGAAAAGACTCTGGAAACCAGGAGCTGCCCTGCAACACTTCATTACTGTAGTTTCAAGCCAGGTTCAAACACACTCATTACCAGGGATCGTGGCTTTCTCCGATTTAAAAAAAAATTCCACATTTTCGGTTAAAAAAAGTAGCCCCTAATCCCCCTTTTTTCCCGTGATTTAAATGAAACACCACTAATACTAATACTAATACTAATACTAGTACCAGCGGCGTTTCATTTAAATCATGGAAAAAAGGGAGATTTGGGGTTACCTTTTTTTTTTAAATGGGGGATTTTTTTTAAATCAGAGAAAACCAGGATCCCTGCATGACAAAGAGTGGCTCTGCTCGTGCACACGAGCGGTTGTTTCGAGAGGCATTGGCTGGCTGGAATCAGGGCAAGTCCCTTAGGTGGACAAGGCCTAATTGTGGAGCACGTTGCCCTTGCTTTGCAGGTCCCCCCCCCCCCAAAAAGGGAGATTTAGAGCAAAATGAGGCCAGTGGGTAACTGCGAGTCTTCTTCCAAGACAATAGGAGAGAAACGAGCTAAGTCTGCTCGTCTCCTAAGAATAGCTTTCGGCCTTGTGCCTCCCAGAGTGTTTATGCTGCTGCAAAGGGGAAGGTATTGGACGAGCATGACTGTCCCTTCCTGTTCATGCTAATGCAGCAACAGCACTACAGAGACTAAAATTGAGCAAAGGGAAAAAATGGTGTAGACTGGGGAGGAAAAAAGTGTTTTGCCATGTCTGGGCAGAGAAATAATGTAAGTGGAGGAGCTTTGCTTAGTTCAGGGCAATCTGGAGGCTGCGTGGTTTGGGTTGGGGTGGTTTTGATGCGACCTCTGACCAGATGCAGATGTGTGCGTGTAAAAATGCCCTTCTTTGCCCCGGGCTTCTGAGCCACAATCTTCCTGTGTCTCAGTAAGCTGCAATAGGGGGTTAATCATACATCCTCTCTCCGCCCTTGCCTGGCTAGATGATGAGCCCCTTGGGACCGGCGTTTCCCCTTGTTATGTGTCTGTACGGTGCGCTGGACCCAGCTCAGCGGTGGCCCCACTTCAGCGGAGGCTGCTGAGCAAGCCTATCGTAAAACTCGAACAAGAACAATTCAACCAATTCGAGCCGCGCGTTCATCGTGGGGGCAAACTGACATAACCCAGGGCATTTTGGGGAGGAGCTGTGCTTCATCTCCCCCTTAGTTCCTGTGGAGTCAGGGGGACTTTCCACTGGTTTTACGACGCAAGGCAATAAAGCATCAAGTTCCTGCTGCCGTAGCAAATTGGGAGTGCGCCGATCAATTGAACTTTCCCTGTGTGAAGAAAACCTAGCAATGGCAGCATATGAGAAAACCCGGACGCTTCAGGCAGAAAAAGAGCAGCAGCAAAATAGCAGGATTTGGGCCACTCTATTTTTTGCCGCTGACATTGTGGAGCAGGGCAGACAGAAGCCAGCGCTCCTCGGTAACCGTGGCTTGCAAACCTCCTCCTTTTTAAAGGGCTTCTCAAAAACCAGAAGGCAGGAGCCTGCAACACCTGCAAGGCAGAGCACTACCTGGTACGCTGCACGTTGCTGAATGCCTCGAGTTTGCCGATGGGACTCAGAGGCAAAACAAAGCTGGCTGCGTTACGTGGTAGAGCTCAAGGACAAGAGGGATGATCCTGTCTCGAGCAGGGCATTGGGCCAGCTGACCTCTGAGGTCCCTTCCAGCCCTACTTTTCTATTATTTCTATTCAGGCCAAAGCACCTGAAAGCAAGAACAGTTCCTCATTGTTGGATAGACTAGACGCCCTATGCCTCCAACACGGTCTTGTCAGCAAAACCTTGGCTCAGCAAGGCCTCAGCTTCTAGCACAGCTCCCTGCCTGCCCTATAAGCCTTCCCCTCCCTCCCCCTGATTCCTCGTCAAACAAAACCTCTGCTTCTGAGTCTCCCCCATCTCCCCCCTTCCTGGAAGGTAACCAGGGTTTGGCTGGGCTGCCAAAAAATATAATGAACAAGAAGTTTCAAGGCCCTTGCACATTTTACCTGGAAGACAAGCAACACACCTCCCAGGAAGATGAGAGGTTTAACAATAACACACCTGCCAGGGAGGTTTAACAATAAGGAGACAGCTAATTGGGGCACGTAGCAAAGTAATCAAATAGGGGACGCTTGCATGCAGGGCTGGGTGGCAACTGGGTTTTCTTACACAAGCACTACAAGCCGACCGGCCTCTCGAGTTATTCGATGGGTGACAAAGGCTGAACAATGTAACCGTCCTATGGTATCCAGGTGGTAGCCGTATTGGTCTAGAGGAAAAAGCAATCAGGACTCGTGCTAGAGGTGGTATTTTTTATTAGGCCAACTAGATTTTTGCAACAGAATTTTTTTTTTTTGCAAAAATCTAGCGGGTCTGATAAAAGATATCACCTCTACCGCAAGTCCGAACTGTGCTGTTGCACTTTAAATGTGGAGCCCCTGGACATTTCCCCTCTGCCCGTCGGTCTCAGCCAAGCATGCTCAATGGTTTGGCCCCAGGGGCCAGATCTGGGCCACAGGCTGGGGGCCGCACACCCCTGGTCCAGTCTTTGGGTTGACAGGGATTAAAGGTCTTGTGTGGATTCATTAAGCTTAAAAGTACCAGGTGTAGCAAAGTGGGGATGAAGCTGAACCAAGCGGGACTCGGACCTGGCTCATCCAGGCACTTGCAACACGTTTGCCCTCTGAGACAGAGCTGGGGCGGCCAGGAAAGGAAGACATCCATCTTGCTGACATTATGGGGCAGCTGCTACTACAGCTGTAGGAGCAGAGCCCAGAGGTTTTGCTGGTAAAAGGCTACTCCTGTAGCAGAGCTGTGTCTACACTAGGAGGCTTGCTGGCAGGGCTACCCCAGCTATGGGGGTGATGTTTCACACGCTGAGCTATACCGGGAGATCATTGCAATGGACACTAAGCCACTGGGTCCCCAGTGCAGGTTTCTGAAGGGGCTGCATGCATAACGCCTGTGGTTAAACCGTCTGCAGATGCAGGGATTTAAAGACTCGGAGCAACAGCGGGATGAGCCACGTCCACGCTGCGTCATCCTGTCTAGCGTCTAGCCACCTTGCACAGAAAGCTGCCTGGGCTCTTCCAGCAAAGGCTGAGATCATGAGTCATCGCCACCACAGCGTTGACTCGGTTTCTTTCCAAATCCAGAAGATTTGTGAGTGGGTGTGAGCTCAGCCCAGCCCTGGATGAGGAGGGAGATAAGGATACATTTGGAGGTGATCTAGCCTGGCACAGAGGGGACGTGCTATGAAAACCAGCTTTTTCTACAGCCAAACCTTGCTTGTCACGCCAAGATTGAGTGTTGGTCCTGGTAGACCTGCTCTGGCCAGATTGTTTCCATGCACTCCAACCTATGCCGATGCTGGATGCTGAGCAAACAGGACCTTGCACTTTGTTTAAATGGTGGCTGAGTCCTAAGATGATCTCAGAGCCGTTTGCAAGGGGAACATGCAGGGCTCAGAAGGAGACATCCAGGCTTCAGTGCCGGTGCCCTGCAATGAGGACCCTCTGGAGACACAAGAGACCAGAAGAGGGTCTAGTTTTGCCAGGGACACCCCAACACTGCCGCTGGCCTGGAGGACTGGGAATTCGGGTCTCTGATCTCTAGAGGCGCTATCCTGTGGAAGTGAAGACCCCCTGGTTATTTAAAGGACTACTGTAAATTAAGAAGGGAATGATGTCGCAAAATGATTCTTATGGGATTGAGGTTAGCCAGAGCGTTACAGGATGGAGCCATGCCCATAAATCGTGTTTATCCAGTGGGGGATTTTTCCCCTGGTCTCTTTGAGATGCAGTTCAATAAAGCAGCAACTTCCCCATGTACAGTCCTGGGAAGAGGTAGCAGGTTTTTGGTTGAACTGAACAGCCCCTAGACAAAAAGCATCTTCCTCATCAAGGCACCTGAGGTCCCTGTCACCACGGTCTCTTTTCTCTTGGTCTTTGGTGAGCACATCTTTGTTTTTTCCCCTGTGTTTTTTTCCAGTAAGACCTTTGCAAATAAGCAAACCCCCCAACTTTGGAGAGGTGGGGAGTGATCAGGAGGCTGCTGTAGACAACTGCACTGGGCTTTTGTCCAAGTGGCGCTGAAATACCGGTGCAGCGAGAACTTGTTGGGGGCAAGACGATGATCACCCCAATGAGAACCTGCAAACCTAATGCACTAGCCCCTAGTTTGAGCTAACAAACCAGCTTTCGCCACCATAGTCAGACACAGCACGCAGTAAATAGTGTTTGCAAACATGTACGGACCCTTGTGCGGCGGTGCTGGATAGGGTGCGTGCAAGACTCATATCAAACTGACAGCAGTGTGAAAGCAACTGCAAATCAGTGCTCTGAATGAAAGCAGTGGACGTGTTGGCGTGCCTGTGAAGTCTACCACTGGCCACTAGAAGCTGGACTCACGCCCTGATCCAGAGTATGGCAATAACCAGTGCAGAGCCCCTGTGCCCACAGGTGCGGCTCCCTCCTTCCAGCGGTGAAGCTGTTATCTCGCTGTGCTACTACACTGGTGTCCCTGATCCACACGCTAGAAGGAAGTTAGGACTTGCCTGTGCGTGGGGGAGTTTTTCCTGGAAGTGTTCCAGTAGCTCATTTGAAGTCCGTGCATATGACAGCTAGGAAAAATTAAACCATGAAAAAAAAAATCCCTAGCTTGCATGGTACCATATTTTCTAGCATACGACATGCCCCGAATAAGATCCACACCTTGTTTTTGAAAGGCAGAACGAAGGAAGAAAGATCTTTCCTTGAAAATGCTGGTAAATAGCAGTAAGAAACCAAGTAGCAGCAGGGAGGGAGGAAGCCCAGCATGGGTTGCAGCCTTACTTTTACTTTCTTCCGGCAAATGCTTCCACAGCAGAACCATATTTCCTCAGTTATAACGTGCACCACAGTTTTCAACAGCTGATCTTTGGGAAAAAAAGGTGTGCATGATACGTGAGAAGATTTAATAATTAAACATGACTCCTCTACTACTTTGGAGTGAGATCAGGGCTATCTGTTAGCCCAAATTAGCCAAGTATCTACATTACAAAGCCATTAGCCTTCCCCCAAAGCTGTCTGGCGCCTCAAGAGCCTGAGACAACTCTAGTTCAACCAAGGTGTGGAAGCTGCAGTTGCGGGTGCAGAAAGCATCTCCACTCATCACCCGCATGGTATCTTTCTGGGTCAATGTGTAGCCCTGTTTTACATTAAGTTGCTTTCTCCAATCAAGGAGAGCTGCTGCTTCTTCTCAAGTCCTCGCACTACTCCTTGCTGCCCCTTTGCACATGGTGTAGCTCACTTGGGACGCTCATCGCAAAAGAACTGGCATCCTAAAAGGTGTGCCATTGACTGGTTCCCAGCTGGGATCGCAGATACTAGAACCACAAAGGAAATCCTGCTTCTGCATTGCATTGCTTGGGTGGCCAACACCAGAGCACAGTCAATGGAGGTAGTGCCATAGCTACAGAGACGGAGCAGTGCAGAGTGCTCACGTGGTGGATGCCAGCCCATTTTCCAGCCTATTGGCACCTTCATCTGCTCACTCATCCTGCCTGCAGGTACTGGAGTTGTTGCTTGCAATGGCCCACTTCATTTCCCTAAGACATTGGCTCGCAACCGTTTTAGACTCAAGTTCCCCTTTGGAAAATGCCAGCTCTTAGATTTCACTTGTTTATGGACTATGGAAAAAATTACTAGAGTGATTCTTCTGTTGCGAAGAACTCAGCAAGACCAAAACAGGCCATAATGGCTTTGACATGCTGGATTCTTATTTTAAATGTCTGGGGTTATCTTGTGACTCATCTGTAGGTGCTTGCACACCTAATAGTGCTAATATTGTGCAGAAGCCCATGGCACCCTTACAAGATCTCATGGCACCCTGTGGAGCCATAGCACCCTGGTTAAAAATCCCTGCTACAAGCAAATGCAGCAGCACGTGCGCTATTCTGCTAGTATTTCTTGTGTGCGCATGATAGGACTCAGTGCTTTTGGAGAAGCAGGAGCCGCGTTCTTTTTGCACCGCAGCTGTGACATTCAGGATGGCCTTGGTATACGGCATAGTCACCACCAAGTCTGTCCTAGGTGGCCCTGGATTTGCTACCGTATGGGCAACTAATGAAAACAGTGGCACATTCACATAAGTCCTTTCACCTCTAAGGATCTCAGAGCACTTTAAACAAACTATGTAACGAATCACTTCACCCGCCACAGCCTGGGTGAAACACAACAACTGTTTAACAGCAAACAGCAGCTCTGCAGAGCAGGGCAGGGATGGGCAAGAAGTACAGAATAAGTCTGGATGGAGTTGAGCCAGCAGGATGAATGGATGTAGACTGGATGCAGCTGGCCTGAAAAAATCAGAAGTACCCCCTGTGCAATCCCTACTGTGGGATTTGAATGGTGCATCAGGGGATTGTAAGGGGCTGAACATCTAGAAACATAGGAGTGGAAAGGGCGTCCAGTCCCATGCTATCATGAGTACTGTCCCAGGGTTCAGGGCTTCTGCTGGTCACCTAGAGAGACCAGGAGGAAGTTGCCAATATGGAGAGCCCTTTAAAGCACCTGACTGAAGGGTCTTGCTCCTATGTTCAGGGAGTTAAACTGATCACTAAGTGTGGGGCAGGTAGGAGTTTTCCTCTAGGTCAGACTGGCAAGGACTGCTGGGAGGGTTGCTTTTCTTGGCTGTATGAAGCATGGTGCTGTTAAAATCATATGAGCAGGAAAAGGAGGGTCATGCTTTCAGACCCGGAGGTTAAAATTCCTGGCACTGCTCCACTTCATTGCCAGCAACCTGCTTTATGTACCACTAACAAGGAAGCAATGGAGGGGTGGAGCAGGGAGCTTCCTCGGGCTGTGCTAGGCGCTTGGGGAGTTTGTAAGACACTTTTGGGGTGCTTTCTGGAAGGCAATTCAAACCCTCACCTCCTTCACTAACAGAGGAGCTGGAGCTCGTGGACTGGCAGTCCTGGAGGAGGGGGAGGTTGCAGGGAGTCTCTGGGATGTAAGTGTGAGGCAGATAGTAGCAGGTGGGAAGAGGCTGGGCAGTGCCATCAGCAGCAGTCCAGGCTGCAGGGCACTTGCTGGGCTGCACGAGGACTTGGGAGACCTGTAGTCTAGGCCTAGCTCTGCTACTGATGTAATGCATGCCCTCTGGCAAGTCACTTAGCTCCTATCTCCAATCCCACCCTCTGCACCTTAGATAGGAAGGCAGGGTCTGGGTGTAGGCACAACACCAAACGATCATGTACCGAGGTGTAGGCAGCCTGACTGGTGATTTACACACCCCATTAGCCAAAGGTCCCTGGGGTAGCCAGGGGTCAAAGCCAGAAGGTCAGAGTCTGAGACAGGGCCAAACACCTTGGCAGAGCAAGGTCAGGCAGATACCTGTGAGAGCCGCATTACAGTCTTCCCAGACGTGAAGCAGAGGTTGAAGTTGAAGCAGGGTCAGCAAGAAGGGGTCAGATCAAGCAGGGCGTGGAAGCAAGGAAACAACAGGATGGTCCAAGGGCACCAGGAGCCCCTTCCCTCCTTCTTGCCCTGCAGGCTGAGTCTTGCTGAAACCGCGAAGAATCAAGAGACTTCAACTCTTCCCAGAAGCAAGACCTCGGAGCAGCTCTGAACCTTCCTACGTTCCCTATAGACAGGATTTACTTCTGGTGTCTGTCTCTGCCATGCAACTGGAAAGTAGGTAAAGGATTGCGAATCCTGGTAAAACAGTTGATCCCATTCTTCCTCTCTGTTGGCCCAGCATGGAGAGGACAAATCGTGATACACCAGAAGCTTCGGCCCGTTGACCATGTGTCCCCCCATGTGACTTCATGACAACTTGGTGGCACTAGAGGCTTTAACTAACATCAATGCCTCATTGTGTTTGAGGCAGGACCCAGTCCCAACCCCTTGACCCTACAGCACAGGGACCAAGCACCAACTCAGTCCTCCACCAGGCTGCAGCTTGGGAAGGAAGCCAGGCTGGAAGAAAAGGGGCCCCGCTGGGAAACTGCCTTCTACTGCTGCCCTGTGAGTGGCCTGGGTCTCCTGGCCTCTGGTTGCATGCTCCTGCATATATAAACTTCCTTTTGGCTGGGGAGCCTGTCTGGACAGTAATGTCCCAGGGCAACCCACCCTTCTGCCAGGGAGAAGATGCCAAATTAGGTGGTGCTGTGGCCACCAGCGAGGACAGCAGACTAGGAGAAGGGGTGCAGGGGTAGGTTTAATGAAAGACAGAGGTGCCTATGAGTTATGCATTGCAACTCCTAACTTTTAATGCAATCCAGGACCCCGAGTTGGGGCAGAGCTGCCCTGTGAAGGAGCTGGGGAGAGGCAGATATGGAGTCAGATATGCTGTATAGGGCACTGCCCAAAGTTGTGCAGCAAAGCATGGAGCTGCCTAGAGCTCATACCTCCAGGATGGACATGAGAAGAGCAAAAATCCCACTCAACCTGCATAGACTGTGGGAAGGAAAAAGCCCAAGGAAAAGCATGAGTGGGGACTACTGGACTGTCAACTCGATGGAGCTACAAATGCGACATGGCCTGTGAAAAAAAAAAAAGCCAGTGTTTTTGTGGGCTAAAGAATTGGGTATAATAGGTTCTTGTTAAAAGTGGGGTGACTGCTTCTGAGATGTACCATATTCCTCTATGGGCGATTTGTGAGTAGAAGACAGCTTTCAAAGCTGAAGGTATCAGAGAGCAGAGCAGCAAAAGGCATATCTGGGGAGAAGAAAGAGATAAATGTCCAGTTGCCGTGATGGGACCAGTAACAGGACAAGGAAAGGGTAGGTTCACCAGCAGGAAAAATGAAGTGTGGTATGATTTCCCCATAGGAGGAATCCCTGTCACTCGAGTTGTGCAAAGAAACTAGATCGGACAGCATGCACTTTACTGATATTTCAATGGCTGTTCAGCTTTGCAAGATAAAGATCAGGGCTGGTTCTTGAAAGCTGCCTCGAGCATGGAGGATTTGTGCGTATTGCTTTTGTAACCTTGGTTTTACTACTGCATAATTGCCAAGTGCTTAAATTAAACACTACCGGGCTTCTCATTCGGCAGGGGCAAAGCACTTACAAAACAAAACGAAACAGGATGTTTTTGTCATTCATGTTTTTCCGAATGACACCGAGCAGCACGCACCTCGGTTAAGCTTACCTCTTTGATGGCAATGCACTTAGGGGAAACTGAGGCATACGAAGGCTGAGGCTTTGTCTATCTGTACTAAAGCCAGGCTGTTACACACCCTCCCTGCAACACCTGCTCACATATACACATCGCTTTGCTGGAAGCATTTTGCCTTCATGCCAGACTGTGTTTAGATGGTACTCACTTGCAGCAAAGCTGAGTGATGCTTCAGGGCAGAGGTGCTCAACATTTTTGCCCAGTGGACCAAATGGACAGTGCCTGGCCCCTCTGTGGGCCAGATCCAGCTGGTGGTCCTGATCCAGCACCTGGGGTGGGTATAGCAGGGCCCCATTTGGCCATGCAGAGTGGGTGGGGGGGCAGCCCTGAACCAGGTGCGGAAGGGGGGTGTAGCCTGCCTTGATCTACCCACATGGGGGGTGTGACCCAGCCCCAACCCAGATACATGGAGGGAAGGAGGCACGGCCCAGCTCTGACCCACCATGCGCGGCTTGGCCCCCTGCCACCAAATTTCCTGACCCATGGGGAGCCCTGTGGGCCAGATATCATGGCTCCGCAGTCTGGGTTTGGTCTGAAGGCCAGGGGTTGAGCACCCTTGTCTCAGGCTCAGTCATTTTAGCGGTGCTGTGGACGTAGGTCACGGGCACAGACAATCCCAGTGACTCCAGGATCTGGACTGGACTTGTTACTCCACCATCCTTCCCCACTATGACCATCTCCCACTAGCAGACCTGACCCCAAACTTGCTGAAGAGACTCCAATGGACTCTGGAGCAGACCTTGGCAGGGGAAAATGCACTCTGAATACCCCGTGGCTTTTTCTCTTGCACGTCCAAAAGCCAAAGCTTTCCTTCCAGTGCCATCACATCAAAACAAAGCATTTCATCCTCCCTTCCAGCCAGACCTCTAAGTGACGTAGTGGGGCAGATGCTGCTGTGAGCAGATAGGTGCCGTCTCATCGACTTTAGCACCACTGGAGATGGCACAAGCAAACACTGGTTTAAAACCCCACCTGGGGTGCAGAGAGGTTCCTCAGACATCATTAGCAACCAAGCATTTGGCTGCATCAGAAGAGAAAACCAGGAGATGCAGCTTCATTCTTCTCTGAATCACTTTATTATATTGTGAAATAATCGTCAAGCATTACAACGCTGCAGAGATTCTTACAAAGAAAGAAAAAAAAAAAAGATACAGAGAAGGTCTTCACCAGCCCTTGCTGAGACTTATTTAACTAGCAGCTAGCATGAGATTACAAGAGCTCATCTTGCAGTCTTCAATTGGATTGTCACATTGGGCATTACAGATTTACCACAGTGGTACAAGGGCCCGACCTCCTGTCGCCCTTTATTATTCCCCTAACATTCCACCTAAGTACACAATTATAAAATTAAACAATTAAAAAAAAATTAAATTTTCTGCCAGCAGAAAAATTATCTTAAAAAGGCAAGCTCCATTAGAAAGACAGGACAACTCAGCACGACTCTTTGTCCATCATTTCCCCTCCTGAAGGCTTGTAGATTGGCATCCTCTGCCCGAGACAATGTTGTTGCCTTTTTAAGAAAATCTACAGGTTTCTCATGACCCTGAAGGCCAGCTGAGCAATGAAAAGGCTCAGCAAATGGGAAAATCAACCAGAAATGGTTGTCATTCGATATGAGAGGACCGAGCCGCTTAGTACTAGAACGAGCGAAACTCTTGCTGGGAAATATTTGGAAAGCCAATGCTGGATCCAGAGCTGAGATAAAACTACAGCTGTGAATCGGCCCCTCTTAGACAACAGCTGGCTTGGATTTGCTCAATTGTCTACCATTCCCACAGAGAACGGGTTGGAGGCAGCTGTAATTTCCGGCAGTAAAATACTCTGGAGGATGAAAGCAGGAAGATGTTGCTCTTCCTGGGATCCATGATGTGGGTTTCCATTGCAAAGCACCTTTGATTTGTCATCCTTCTTCTACTCGGCAGATCAGAATATATTCAGCAGTTATGGATATAGCCAGGTGCATCCTGACCTACTCCGTATGACCTTCCCCCCTGCCCCAACTTCCAGGGGATGCTGCTTTTGTCCCGATTCCCTGGAGACTCTGCCCCTGCATTTCCTATCACCCCATATTGTGGGCTGCCATTCTCAGTGCCGGTGTATGAGATGAGCCTGATTTCATCCCTCTTCCACCTGCTCAAGTCTGGGATAACTCTGACGCCACTAAACCTTGGCGCTGTCTACACATCGGTCAACTGAACCAATAGGGGCGATGATGCGAACAGCCAGGCAGACGTACCCATTTGGGTTTAAACAGTGGCTTAGAGCAGTTTAGTTTCTCACTTCCCAACTTAAACTAAACTAAAAAAAAAAAAAAAAGGTTTAAACAGAAATGACCGGACACACCAACTTAAGCTGGTTAAAAAGGCAGCTTGGGTCGGTGCAGAGAAACCACGAAGGAAAAGGTTGCTTACGGAAAGGGAGTTATATTAACCACAGGGGTAGCTTTCCCTTACCATGGGATAACACTGTGTTCGCTAGCAGCTAATGCATGGTAAACCTTGCCCTTTTTCTCCTCTAGTTAGTCTGGAAACACCTTGGTTACACGGCTGCAATTACTCCTACAAGACCATAGCCTAATACAGCTGAGAGCTGATGCTGCCTTGCATGGTTTCTCCCTTCCTCCCCTCCCCTACCTAGAGACAGTGGACCAAATTCAGACAGGGGGGAAGGAGACACCTCCACCGATGGGGTTGTCACAGCCAGGCTGACTGCCTCAGTCCCTCCCTTTGGGGACTGATACCAAATTCCCCACTGGGCTCAATGGAACAGGAGCTTTCCCCATTTATTTTTTGCAAGTGGCCTTGCCCCCACGTCCTCCACATTGTTCCCCCCTTCCTGTGCCAGCCATTACTACCCACTTCCCTAAATTGGTTTTTGTTTTTGCTCTGTGGTTTCTCTCTATTGCCATGCTCATCAGGCAGGGAACCAAGGGAAGAGGGATGTGGCTATGCGCTTTTGCATGCTCTACAGGCAAGGGCTTAAACAGAGATTCATTAGCTGCCAAGGTGGGGAAGGAACAATCAGCACAGAGCAGCAAGTGTTGCACTGCCCTGGGCTGCTGGAGAGCTGGCACATGTCACCCCAGGCACTGGGGCTGGAGCCTCTCTCCTCCCTTCCCGCACTGCATTTGGTAGGCAAATATTTTCTAGCATGAAACTGCCTTCACAAGGCCCAGCTGTGCTGCACAAGTTCTCCCCAGGCAGGGGAAGGCAGAGGAGGAACAAAAGTTTCTTGGCTCAGTCCTTTGGGTTCCTGTCTCTGATTGATAAGGTAGTTAAGATTCCTTGAAAAAGGTTTCAAATCTAGTTTACATGCTCCCTCTGCTTCACAGCTCACACTCCTTTGCCCCTCTGGGAGCTGAGCTCCCAGACCATTTGCTCTTTATTGGAGGCAGACCCACCCTGCTATATACAGAGGACAGTGAGAGGCAGGAGCCTGCAAGAATAGCAAGAGCGGCATAGACACAGGGCTAGATCTGAACATTTTGTCTCCAGGAAGATCAAGGACACATCTGCATCCCGACAGCTTCTCAGTGGAGGCTCCAATGCAATCAGAAAGACAGAGGGGAAAATATGGTCCCCAGTTACCCAGTGTTCATTGCACTTCTATGCAAACAGCATTTAAAAACATTAGCAGCACCCTTTGCTCACATGTGTCCCAAAAGGTTTCTTCAGACCGAAAGTGCATGACAAATGAGCAAGGCTCTGCTAATGAAGGCAACATCTGGAAGGCACTTCTTGAGGAATAAAAAAAAAAAGAAAGGAGATGAAACATGGATTTGCAAGTAAATGACTGCAGAGTTCACGTGTTTTTGATGTGCACCAGAGAGGGCTGCGAGTACAATTGGTCCGAATGCATTTGTTCCCCCTATTAAAAGTCCAGAATAGCGACATTGCTTGGTCCCCTTTCACAGTAAAATGCTATTCTTGAACTCCTGAGCTGGATGCATGATGTGAAAATGGCTTGAAGGAATCAAGAAGTTGCAAATGACTGTGGAAGAAAATGGTGGCCAGTAATACAGAGTTTATAAAACACACACGCAATCAAGTATTGGCATATACAAATATATAAATTATTGACAATTTTACAAAAGGCACACTGCAGCCCATTTCTGTCCGGGCAGCTGTATAATCCCCTCCACTCCCACCCGCTCCAACTGTCATCACAAAACATAGGGTGCTGCCGCTACAGACCCATTGCTGTCGTGACAACTGAGGACCTCTTTTTTGGTGTGCCCCATTTGTCGGTGGTACTGCCCTTCTTTAATTGTCTTAAAACACTGCACATTCTTTCCCAAGGTGATGCTTTTGATGGACGGTAAGTATTTTAGCACAGTCTTTGGCAAAGATGGTACACCTGTACTAGAGAGGTTGAGTTCTTGCAGGGAGTTTAAACCAAAGACAACTTCAGCACTCAACAACTTAAGACTGGGATTGCTGGATAAGTCAAGTACCTGGAGGGCTGGCAGTTCTTTGAAGCTGTAGGGAGAGATCTCTCTGAAGTCAGGCAGACTGCTGAGAGACAAATGGATTAAATCCTTCAGCCCCACCAAGGCTCCTTTCTCGATCTTGGCCAACGGGTTCCCATCCAGGTTTAAGTATCGGAGAGGAATCCCTTGAAGATTTGGCACGGTAGTTAGTTTGTTTCCAGAAAGATTTAAGCTCTGGATGTTGGGAATGTTTCTGTTGCGATGTCTCGCAACTCTGCGTATCACGTTGTTAGATAGATCTACGTTCATGGGTTTTCCCTGACCTTTGGAAGCAAAGACATCCATTGTTATTTCCAAGAGGCTGTTGCTGCTCAAATCTACGTCCCCCAATGGTGAACTGGAGAAGCACTCTTCTGGAAGGACTTCCAAAGAGTTATGACTCAGATCCAAAGACTCCAGATATCTGAGCCTGGAGAAGGTAGTGGAAGAGATCTTGGCAATTTTATTATAGCTAAGGTCAAGGCTAACCAATGTTGTGTAACCTGGGCCACTAAGCAATGATTCATTGATGGTTTCCAGTTTGTTGGAAGACAGGTCCAGGTAGGAGGTATCTAATGGGATTGGCACGGGAACAATGTGCGACCCTATTCCACTGCAGTCTACCTTGGTCAGGCTGAAGCTGTCAAAGAGCCCAAAACTCTCCACCTCACAGTGGCATCCTGGATAGCAGGTCTTGGTCGTACCAATGCAAGGAAGGAGGAGAAGCAAGTTGGACCAGGCTGATAGAGGCATTTTCAAATCTGTAGGACAAAGAAAATAATTAAAGTTGTGCATGAACTCAAGGAGACAGTGCGAGACCAAGTTCAAATGTTCCCAAGGATGGTAACGAGTTTGGACTGCACTGTCACAGTAATTTGTAATATGCTTGCAAAAGACGAGGGCACGCTTCTAAATCTCATTATTCCTAACATGCTCTGCCATGGATATACTGCAGACATCCAGAGGGCATTAGTGGTCAGGTATCTATCCTATATATTGGGATGGATGACACAGTCCACCCTTGATGCACTGAATTATTATTTAAAAATAATATTGACCAGTATCTCTTAATACACAACTTTTCTTTTAAAAAGTCCCAGTCTTGCCATTCTACAACATAGGTAATAGCCTTCAGAGTTTTGACAACAGGGCCCTCTAAACCAGGGATCAGCAACCTTTTTGGCAGCACGCTGAAATGACACGACTTGCTCCAAAGTTGGCGGGCCTTCCAAACTGGTTGCTGCTTTTCTTCGCTGTCACTTCTCCCTATCACCAAAGCTGCCCGCTGTCCATATTTAGGCCTCATGGGCTGGATGAAATCACTGGGTGTGCCGGATCCACCCTGCAGGCTGTAGGCTGCTGATCCCTGAATTAGGCCAATTAAGTAAATGGAGTAATTAAGTACTTGGTTTGCAGTTTTTCTGTTACTGCTATGTTCAATGGGAAATGAAGAGAGAAGTAGGCACAACCACATAGGGGACACAGCAATACCCCGTTACGAGAGTGACCTCCCTTGGTGCTATACTGAAGTTGTTTAAAGGTACCAAACCTACCAAAGGTACCAAGCCTAAGACACTGCGGACTAGATTCATTACGACTCAGAGCTCGTGAGGCCTGAACAGCTGAAGGAGTTCAGGGAAGGAATCCATTCACAGGAAGGGCAAGTCAGGTTGCTACTCCCAAACCTCCCATGGTGCTCAGCTGGGAAAGAAAGACGCTTCAACTCCAGCCAGGAGCTCCACGGGGAGGAGAAGATGGTGAATCCCTCACCCTTTGTTTTGGCCAGACCTATGCCCTACACGCTCTAAGGGCAGGTCGGCAGAGCTAATGAACCCAGCCTGGAGCACCAGCCTCAAGCACATGTTTCTGGATAGTCCCTCCATAGCTTGGTAATCTCGACCTGATTGAAAGACCACCACAGGAGGAGGGTAGACCACCACTTCCATTTGCACAGGTCAGTGGGGAGTCATCAGTGAATTATGCAAAACAAATGACTGGGTCAGAGAGAAGTGGGGCTGGAAGGGACCTCCAGAGGTCATCCAATCCTACTGAAGCAGGATCATCCCTATTCAAACCATCCCATACAACCATAATCTAAACCCTACATAAGACTACTCTCAACCATGATGCAACATAAGACTGGGGAAAGCCTCTACCTTCTCTCTTCCCCTTCCTCTCTTCCACACATCCTATTTTCAACCTCTGACCTTGCCATCTTCCCAGGTCATGAGAGAACGGAGCCAAGCTGCTGATTCCCGCTAGATCTTTTCATGGCTGTATTTTAATGGCTCCAGCACAGAACTGTAGGCAACTACAATGCCGTTTCCAGATAAAAAGCTTTAACTCACATGCCTCTGAGCAGGCTGGCATCCTACAGGCCTGCACCAGTCACGTTCAAGCAGTGAGAAATGCTCGTTATTCCTACTGCTTCTCCATTTTGCTAACTAGCACCACGAGCTCTCTTGTTATCTCTTCAAACAAGGGGTTTGGGAGCTCTGCAGCAGAGATGCCCCTGGAGAACAAACCCATCCATCTGCGCTGCTGCTCTTCTACTTCTTTTCGCCCCATTAACAACCCGTCCCTCCTCCCCCACCCGCAGATTAAAATATCAGGTATTAACTGATAGTCAAAATCCGTGGTTTGGAACGTTAGCACAATTTGCAGCCATTACCAGGTTATTATCTGATGGGTCACAACGTGAACGCTTCTGCTGCGGCCTAGAGCGATGGAGACAAACTGAAGACGTGGGGCACCCACTGTCTGACCGCCCCGCAGCACACAAGTGACTGAAGTCATGCAGGAGCTTCCTCACTAGCACCCAACCTTTTCGATGCCACATCCAAAGAGAGACAGCTACAGATGTGGAACGAGAGGCTGAGGAAAGTACCTGACAGCGAAAAAATGGACGCTCCAGTGGCCGAATCTTTACCACCAGCGGATGACAAACCATGGCAAAGGGGGCCATGTCTCAATCGCCTACGTACTGGAGTTGGATGATCCAAGGGATTAAAGAAGTGGGGCTGTACCACCCACAACTGCGGCACAGGGCCTTAGACTATGCAACACCTGCTGCAATGCCCGCTGCTCAAAGGCACATGTACAATGAAAGACTCCACAAAGTACAACAAATGAGCACAAGCATGTGAAACAAAATGGTCAAGTGTGGTGTAGAGACAGAGGACGATGACTAATAGCGTCTCTCATCCTCTTCCCACTGTTTCAGTCCTCTTGGTCTCCAAGCACACGCTATTATCACCTCTTCCCCTACCCTTTAACAACAGGCAATTAAACACCCTGGAGGTGTCATCGTTGCCACTTTTGTCCTTTGAGCCCCTCTGCAAGTCTCTTCTGCAGCTCAGAAACCTTTTGCCAGCCACTTCCTAGAAGTTCGCACTGACTTCTGAGTTTGCACAGTTCCCTTTTCCCCCCATAGAGCAAACAGTGGCTCCTGGCTAATTCACACCAAGGACCTGGAGATCCCTTGCGAATTACTCACCAATATGCAAAACACAAAAAGACAGGAAAGCACATCACCATAAATGCCCTGATCATATATACTTACGGGTATTATGGTAATTCCCAGGCACGGTTCTTTGGGTAGATGTGATATCTTTTATTAGACCAACTGAGTACCCTTCTGGAGCTGGCTGAAGTCTCTTATTTTTTTAATCTGCCATCCTTAGTTTGTTGCTCTCAGTCCTTTGGCTCGTGAGCTCCATCGTTTCCCAGCATGGGCCAGATGACATTAAACAGAAGTCAGATCAGATGATCTAACATCCCCTCTCTCCATTTTTTCACAGACTCTAAGGCCAAAGGGGAAGTGGTTCACCCAAGGTTACACAGCAGAGCAGTGTCAGAGCCAGCCACTGAACATTCAAGTTCTGGCCCTGCAAAGATCTTTTTTTCAATTACTCAGTTGGTCTAATAAAAGATGTCACATCTATGTGATGAACCTGGCCGCCCTATGTCCTTAGACCAACACAGCTACAACCCCAAACCCCGTAACATGGTCATTCCCAGGAGTTTCAGGCAGCAGCCAGGACGCTATTGTGCTCAGCACGATATGAAAACAGTACACAAACCCCACAGCCTGGTCCTATACAGTTTGCAATTTAAGTGGGGTAAGAGTGCAGTCTGCTCCGATAGGCAATCAGGACTCGTAGTAGAGATGATATCTTTTATTAGACCCACAAGATTTTTGCAAAAAAATATGCCTTTAATTGCAAACTTTTGGGCACAAACCCCCTTCATCAGGCAGTCTGCTCCAACAGAAATCCAGGACATTTGAGGAAGATGAGATCTTGGGGCACAGAGCTACTAAAGATTTGCTGAGAGATAACAGGGGTGGGGGAAGAGGGGAAAGGCGGGAGGGGGGGACTGCTACTTTCAGCTAGGAACAAGCAGCAAATTGGACTTTCTGAATTACCTCAAGGCAAAATGAGCAATTTCCCCCTCTGGTCTCATGTTATGCATTACGGTAGCTCTTGCCAGGTACATTCCAGTTTCAGCCACTCATACATTTAGCACGAGCTCATACATTTAGGAGAACAGGATTGTTCCCTGGGCCGAGACATGCATGTATGGAAGTACTGCAACTCTGTACTACCGAAAGCCACCTGACCTGCTGCAGGAAGGAGGCTCTTGAAGTGTTAAACCCTTCCTATGAGACACCTCCAGACATTGCACCCATTTACATACTCAAGACCTCTCTCGCAGCTCAGCCCACCAGCTGTTCTGGTTTTATTCTTCAAGTGAGAAAAGCCGGCTAACTGCTACATTTCCTATTCTGTTCTTCCAAAGACTCATTCAACTGCCACCAATGTGGAAAGCGAGCTGGGGCAACCTCCTTGATCCATGTGCCCAATGCAGTTTTTAAGCCATATGGGTGAAATCCTAGATCTGCTGAAATCCCTGACAAAACTAGTTTTCTCTGTAACCTCAGAAGACAGGACTAGGAGCAATAGTCTCAAGATGCATCTGGGGAAATTAAGGTTGGCCATTAGGGGGGACTTTCTGACTCTGAGGGTGGTCAAGCCCTGGGACAGGCGGTCTAGAGAAGTTGTCAGGTATCCAGGTTGTTGCCGTATTGGTCTAGAGGCAAAACAAATCAAAACTCATGAAAGAGGTGATATCTTTTGACTTTTAGAGAAGTTATGTAAGCTGCATCCCTGGAAGTTTTCAAGAAGAGGTGGGACAAGCACTTGGCTGGGATAGTTTAGTCATGACAGGCTGATCCTACGTGGACCATATGACTTACTGAGGTCCCCTACTTTCCCATGATCCTAAAACTTCGAAATAGGGACAAGAATCAGCCAGTGACTCTGCTCTCTCACAGGAGAAAGGTGGGATCAGCTCTACTGGAATTATACTGGTGCATGGAAAAAAACAGGCCCAGTGCTAGTTTTTAGTTGGAAGATCAATGCCTTCAGCAGCTTGCATCTGCGAATTCCCTTCCTGCCCTACTTCATTAAGAAAAAAAACCCGGCAGGAGTAAACAGAGAAGACAACCCAATAAGGGTTTCTGTTCCAGTACCAATGACTTGTGACTGCTTCAAGCCTTCCAGGAGGGAGCTGGCACTTACTTGATGCTGATAACATGGAGTGCACAACAGAGACCCTCAAGACTAGCTGAGCTATTTATGCAAGTTATCGTCTCTTCCTAGCTGAGGGAGCAATAACCTACATCGGTGCTGTTGTGGATTTGCACTTATTGGGCCTCTTAATTGCCTTGTAAACAGGATGTAGTTTAACTATTACAAGGCAAGAATTCTCTTACAGAACCACATGAAATCTTTAGAGGGATAACAATCTCGTTTGCCAACTGCTTCAATAAAAATTAGAACAAATAAGACGATTGTCTTTCAGGCCAAGGAAAGACATTTATGTGGTCATTTAGCCAAAGAATAAAAGAGAGCCAGGTGCATTGTTCTTATCTTGGGATGGCATGGTCTGCAGCACATTTCTAAGAAGCGGAGGGAATATGCCACAGGCATTTCTAGTTCATTTGTGTATGGCATATATTAGAAACCACATCAAATTGCCTTTGGCCTCCTGCCTACAAGCTGCTCTGTTGATAAAGGCAGGGAGCCAAAGTGATCCCCTAGTAACAAAGTTATCCTTCCAGAGTGAAGGACAAGGCTGTCCAACAGGAAATGTTCGCGAGGGGCCAAATGCCGCTTGCCCGTCTGTATGCCGACAGTATTTTCAGAACACAACAGGAAACCCATGCAAGTCGAACCCTTTCGCGTGTTAATGGGGAAGACCTCAATAGGTAGGGCTCATTTCCAACAGGCTCCCCCAGGGATTGGTTCTTGGCCCTACAAGAGTCAATGTTTTGCAATTCTCTGGGCTGCAATAAAATAGTTGTTGGTATTTTATTTTATTTTCTTTAGGACACAAAGATTACACAAGAGGAAGGATGTTCAGCAATCTCCATTTTGCCTGGTTAAATGGTTGGAGTCCAGGAAACTGTTTTAATACACCCCAGGGAATGCACCTGGGAATCGTGCCCACAGGCCATGCTTATGGGATGCGACACTGTCTGCAAAAGCAGTGACCTGGAGAGCATCTTTGGAGTCATCATAGGTGACGGCTCCTGCACAAGTCTTTAGGGCAATAATATGGCAAAAAGAGCCATCAAATGATCTTGAGATGCATAAAGCAAGGAATGCCCAGGGGAGGTGGGTAAACAATCTTGCCACTGATAAGGCTTTGACTACAGTGCCCTGGCCCAGTCCAAAGCCCACGCTTCAAGCAGGATGTGGAAATAGTAGCACAAACTCCAAGGAGGGCAACAAAACTGATTTGAGGCGAGCATGATATTGCTCCACACTTAACTCTATTTACTTCTGCTTCCCTTCACTGTAAAGAGAGCACCTCGGACAAATATTGGCCTCAGCACCCATGCACGGTCTAGAGTAAATTCCCAGATTTAGTCCAGGGGAAGCAGCTGGGTGATCAGCTGTTAGGACTGAGTTGGGTCTCTTGGTTTTGGAGCCCAAGCATGGATTAGACTGCATATAGACTCCTGTTTTTCATCCCATCTTGAACTGCACGAGCGCATGGATGGTTTTGCATGTTCACCATGCAGATGCCATTTACCTTAGATGCAGCGTAGTCCAGTGCTGGGGCCAGAACTTGAATGATCCCCGAGTGCAGTGGCTGGCTCTGACACTGCTCTGCTGTGTGACCTTGGGTGAACCACTTCCCCTTTGGCCTTAGAGTCTATGAAAAAATGAAGAGACGGGATGTTAGATCATCTGGTCTGACTTCTGTTGAATTTCATCCGGCCCAAGCTAGGAAGTGGTGGAGCTCATGAGCCAAAGGACTGACAGCAACAGACTAAGGATGACAGCTTAAAAAAAATAGAGACTTCACCAAACTTCAGGAACTGGTTGATAGGCTGTCTAAGGAAAAAAAAAGAAGGGGGAAAATGGAGGGAAGGAGAAAGTGCAGAAGTGCTGGCAGTTACTGAAAGAGATGGCATTAAGAGACAAACTATTCTGACCGAGAGGGAAAGATAGGGAGCAAACAGGAAGAGACCAACATGGATAAACCGGGAGCTTTTTATGTGACCTAAAAAGTACAAAGACTGGAAACAAAGACATGACTAAAAGGAATAGTGTGAGCAGGTAGGGATAAATATTAGAAAGGTTAAGGTGTAAAATGAGTTGAAACTTGCTAGGGACATAAAAAAAAGCAACAAATAAGGGCCTATAAATACACTGGAAAAGGAAGAGAAAGCCTAGGTCTGTTGCTTAACGGGGACAGGGAACAGGACAGCATGCAACATGCAGAAGATGGAGGTATTTGATGTCTTCTGCTTCAGTCTTCACAAAAAAAGGTTAATTTTGACCAGACAGTTAATGCAATTAACTTCTACAAGGGGGCAGCAGCGTAGGCGGAAAGAGGGAAAGAACATCCAGATAGGTTGGATACATTCAAGCTGGCAGGGGCCGTTGAAATTCACCCTGGAGTATTAAGAAAGCTAGCCGAAGCAATCTCTAAATCATCAGCAATTATCTTCAAGAATTTCTGAAGAATGGGGGCAGTCCTGAAGGACTGGAGAATGGTAAACATAGTGCAGGTCTTTCATGTGTTAAAGGAGGACATGGGAAGTTAAGACCATGTCTTTGGTAACTGGAAAGACACTCGAACAAATGAACAAACAATCCATGTATAATCACCTGGAGAATAACAGCCGATAAGAAACCACCAGGAATAAATCACGTCAAACCAATCTAATTTCCTCCTTTGATAGGGTTTGCAGATAAGAGGGAAGCAGCAGACGTGACATCTTTTGACCTCAGTAAGGTTTTCTGTGCCATCCCCACGAACAAGCTAGGTATCAATGAAATCACTGATGGACTGAGGATTTTCAACAACTTGTGCACCCGTTGCACTTAAGTTATCAAGGGTTTGCTGTTAAGGTGCGAGGATACTTTTACTGGGGTCTCACAGAGGCCTGTTCTGCACCAGTATTTTCACTGATGGTATGTACAATGCACAGAAACTACAGATGATGCCCGGGAGGGAGGGGAGTCGAGGGTACCTAGGAAAACAGGACCAAAATTTAAAATGGTTGTGAGAAATAGAATAAGTTGTCAAAACCAGCAAACAAAACCAATAGGACAAATTTCAGGAAAAGATACCAGCAAAGATCTACATTGTGGGATGGGTGGTAACACGGTAGCCCTACCTTCTGCTTGATACTTATATGGTGAACAAGGCCCCTCAAGCATATTTAGGACAATGCTACCTCCACATGTCCCATGCAAGGTGGCAGGAAACCGAGGTGTGCGCATCTACAGCTCACAAGGTAAGAAGGGGCCGACATAACCATCCACCCCAGCTTCCACCCTATGCCATCTGAAGAATTGCTCCCCAAAAGCTTGATTAACGCATCTCTTAAGATATGCACTCTGATGGGCTCAGGGACAATCTCCATCACTATGTTGTTTCAGTGCTTAACTAACATTCACTGCTAGAAAACTGCCTTTTGAACCCCTTTTGCTTCCATTTCCAGCAATTAGGTTTTCCCGTGTCTTGGCCTGCAAGCCAGAGAAGTCCTGTCCCTGCCATTCAGATTTGCTTTTCCGCATGCAAGTATCCACACTGAGCAACTCAGTCACCCCTCAGCCTTCTCGGCAGCTGAGCTGAATTCTTTCAGTCTCGCATCCCCGATTTGCTTTCCAGTCCTCGAAACATTTCCGTTGCCCTCCTTGGAGCTTGCGCTACTATTTTGGCATCCTTCTTGAAGCATGGGCACCAGACTGGGCCAGGGCACTGTAGTCAAAGCCTTATCAGTGGCAAAAATCGCTTACCCACCTCCCCTGGGCATTCCTTTCTTTATGCATCTCAGGATCATTTGATGGCTCTTTTCACCATTTGATGGCTCTTTTCATCACAGTATTGCCCTAAGGACGTCACCTAAGATGACTCCAGAGATGTTTTCCAGGCTACTGCTTGTGCAGACAGTGTTGCATCCCATAAGCATGGCCTGCGCACACAATTCCCAGGTGCATGTCCTGGGGTGTATTAAACCTGTTTTCTGGACTCTGACTGTTTAACCAGGCAAAACGAAGATCACTTAACATCCTCCCCTTCATGTAATCTTTGTGTCCTTAAAAAAAATAACTAAATAAAAAAATTGCAACAACCATTTTATTGCAACCCAGGGAACTGAAAAACATGTTGAATCTTATAGGGCCAAGAACCAATCCCTGGGAGACCCTGCTGGAAACAAGCCCCGCTCATTGAGGTCTTCTCCATGAACACAACAATTGAAGACATGATGAGACGCCAGTTCCTAAACCCCCTAGTCCGGTCCCCATTAATTCCCTGCCAATCGAAACGTCTCCATTTCCCACCCTTGCTCTGTCTTGTCTGTGCGTATCGCAGGCTCTTTAATGCAAGGACTCTCCCTTTCTGTAAGTTGGCAGAGTGCAGAGGACATTGGGACTTCAATCCCACCAAAAGGGAAGCTTAGGATGCATATGAGGAAGAACATAACTGAGATCGATTCAGCACTGGAACAGATTAGAGGCTGTGCAATCTCCCTCACTGGATGTTTTTAAGTGCGGGTTAGACAAATATTTGTCTGGGATAGTTTGGACAGGGATGACCATGCCCTAAGCGAGGGCTGGACTAGATGGCCTCCCAAGGGTCCTGCCAACCCTGTTCTTCTATCATAATCTCCCCCAGTACAAAGACAATGGTTGTCCAGAAAGTTTCTGCAGGTACTTAATTAAAACCCCCCACAAAAAAAACCAAACAAAAAACCCAAGAGCAAAATGGATAGAAACGTGCATGGCCCAGCCCAGACAAAATGTACATCACGCTCCTGCCACGTGATGCCCTATGCCATGCCTAGCCTTGCCCCAGGGTCTTCAATGAGATCTCTCTGGGCACCCCTGGATCAGAGCCTACACTTGAAATGGGCTTTCAGCTACACAGATTTTAAAGCCACATATCAGATAAGGAAAATCTAGTTGGCGTTTCCTCCTCCCCGATTGCCTATGGCATTGCTGCAAAGCCACACTGCAAGCAAGCAAGCCAGGAAACAGAAAAAGACTATTTTAGGCTACCGCAGAGTTCAGCAGGCTATAATCGAGGCTTCTCTCCTTGCCTTCCCCCACGAGCCAGCAGACATACTGGCACCACCATCCACGGGGATTTGGGGTGGTGCGGGACAGCATTGCCATTATATGTTCATCAGCAATAGGGAAGGGTGCATGAGAAAGAAACCAAGTTTGCGGCTGCGATCGTCACCACTGCCCTATGAAGGGTCACAACATTTCTGCTATCCGTGACCACCTTAAGCTAGAAACTTCCCCTGGCTGGACCTTCCCCGCTGTCTCTACTACAGCAGTCTTAAAGCATGCTGAAGACCAGGGAAAGATAACAGTGAATGGAGCAGGATCTCTCATTCATGCCATGCCCATCAGATCGATGTCATGCCTGTGCCAATGGCACCACATGCAATCTTCAGTTCTCCTAATCTGGTGCAACCCGTGACAAGCTCACTTCCTCCGGGGGCTACATGGAGAGAGGCTTGCAGTACGGGACACTTAACATGCGTTTAATTCAGACCACGGTAAGCATTACTGTGCTGTAGTAAAAGTTAGAGCATGTTCGCAGCAGCTGCATGGTAATTCTTACTACAGTCTCTTGCACGTGCAGCTCGCTGATTGTCCATCCCAGCACAGGACAGGAGTCTCGAATTGGCTCTGGTTCAAGCCAGGGATGAGACCAACAACAGAGGCTTGGTACACCAGAGGGGTCCCTGGATGGTTGAGGACCACAAATTGCTTATGTTATCTCCGTGGAGTGGTCCAACAGTAGCTGATAACATGTTGCTTAACATCATCTGGCAATGCTGCTTACAGAGGTGGGCAATTATTTCAGGTGGAGGGCCGCTTACTGAGTTTTGCAAGCCATCAAGGGCCGCATGACAGGCAGCCAGGGGCAGATAAATATTAATTTTCTGTATTTTTTAGGGGCCCTGTGGGCCAGATACAATGGCCTGGTGGGTTGCATCCGGCCCGCAGGCTACATTTTGCCCACCCCTGCCTTATACAGAACAAGGTGCAATGTTCTCAAGTTGCAGCAAAGAAAGTTGAAGTTGGATACTAGGAGCAAACTCTCTCACAAGGAGGGTTGTAGTGAAGGACTGGAACAGGTTACCCAAAGAGGATGGGGAATTTCCATCTCTGGAGGTTTTTAAGACCTGGCTAGACAAATCCTTGGCTGGGATGATCTAACTGGGGACAGTCCTGCTGTGAGCAGAGGGTTGGACTAGATGTGACCTTCTCGGCTAGGGACAGACATTACACATAAACCGGTTTAAGTGATCAGAAACCGGTTTAAACCTGTAACAGAACACAAAATTCAGTGCACATAAACCACTTTCAAAATGGCTGAAACTGGTTTAAGATAAACCTGGTTGAATGCGTTATCAGGCTTCGCAGATTTAGGTCAAACCCTTTTAAGGAACTTCTGTCCCAGACTTCTTCCTGGTTTAAGTTAACTCACAGTCCCCCAGCATCCCAGAGTGCTTTGCAGCTCTGGGCTGGGCTGTGCTGTCTGTTCTCACCCCTGCCCCTCCCTAGCTGGGGCATTATCACTGCTCTGGCTGGCTGCGAAGGGGTTGGGAAACCCTGCTCTGGAGCGTCCCCCTCACTGCTGGGGTGGCAGAAGGAGGGGGGCGGGAAACATAAAACAGCGGGTCTCTGTGATTCCCCTCTTCCTCTCCTCTTTGCCTTAGGCCTGGGGCTGGGGTCTGGCCATGCCCCTGCTCTCACTGCTCGACCCTTTGGTGCCAGCCAGGGTCTGGCCATGCTCCCCCCTGCAAAGTTTGAATCAATTCAGCCTCAGGCTTTTTGAATATCTGTACTTAGCCCTGGGGTCCCTCCCAACCCTCATTGTCTACAATTCTTTGATAGAAAGTCCTACCTTTGCTAAGTTACAACGTCACTTAGCATGTGTTTTACTGTTTGAATGCACGGACACTTGCATTTTAAGTATGGCTGACCCATCCTAAGTGTCCCACGTGACAGAAGCCCAAAGTAGTCCCATTTTCTATAAACCGTGGCAGCACTGGCTGAAGGGCTGTGTCAAGTCACTGCATGGTTTAGGACTTCCCAATTTTGTCGCTTAAATCACAGGGTTGTGGACTTTCTAATCTCAATGACCTTTAAAAGGAAAAAAAAAAAAAAAAAGAAAGAAAAGGCTTACTTGGGATCTTTGCCACTGGTTTCCAGGCCTGGCTGTTTTTTCTAGCAGGGATACGGAAACTTTGTGCAATCATGATACTTCTACCAGAAGCAGCAACCGAGATTCTCCTCTGCTTTATCTGTCCTCCCCATTAAGTAAATGCAGAGCCTTCGTACCCAGGAAAAAAAAAATCGTAAAAGGCCAAAATATCAGACGTGCCCAGGCAGGAAGTTGGAAAGAAAATGCCTTGAAAGCTAAGCAAGTTGCCTATGGACATCAGAGGGAATAAAATCCTATGGGCTGGGAAGAAGAGAGCATTAGCGATTTCTATTTTTAAATAGACACGGCAGCTTGAACAGATCTATCAGGAACCCCCGCGACGCTATTTTACCAGTCACTTTTCTCACAACAGCAGCACTTTCAAGCTTGTCTCGGTCTCTGGAAAACATCCCCCTTGATTGCTAAGGTCTGTGCACACCTGGGCTTTCTGTGCGCTGGATAAGCCTGCCTGCATTTAATCAGGCTCCACACCTGTGGTTACTGTCCAGCATTGTTTTCCTCACTGGGGGTGATTGAAGACTTTGGAGTTTTTTCACCGAAGCATCAATTCAGCTTCCAAAGCCAACTCCCCAGGTTTCATACTCAAGTGCAAACAGAAAGCAAAAAAACTGGCTGAAACCAGCTTAAACGCAGCGACTGTTAAGCTCTTAAAAAAAACCGCAAAAAAACTTTGAAGATAAAAGAAACTTTGCATGTCTCTCCTGAAAAAAAGCTCCCTTTGCAGAAATGTTGATGCAACTCAGGACTCAGGAGAGGGATTTTTTTCCTCTCTTGTAATCAGTTCAAGGGAAGGGGCAGTCGAGATTCCCCCTCCCGCTCCGTATTGCTTCATGCCAAGCTATGATAGCTCTTCCTTAAAAAGAAAGATCCAGGTGGATCAGCATAAAAGTGCAGCTGGATCCTCCGACGGGTGTTTGCAAAAGAGACAACAGGAGGTTGACACACTGGGGGAGTTAAAGGCAACTATTTGAAAGCCACGGACCCTTGGAGCATCTGGCACATGGCTCCAACTGGTAAGAAAGAAGCTTTTAGGGGTGCGGGGAAACCGCCTGACATTTTAGGCCTGGTTCTGTACTTGTCCATATTGATGGGAAAGCAAAAAGCGGCACCATCCCACTGAGGTCAGCGGGGTTACCTCTGGCTTTGCACTGCTGATAGCAAGACGAGTGATCTGTTCCATCCTGCTAGCAAACGGTGATGCTTTTAATCGATCCTTATTCATAGATTCATAGATTAAGGGTCGGAAGGGACCTAGTAGATCTTCTAGCCTGACCCCCCGCCAGGGCGGGAGAACAACAAAAAACCCCAAAAAGAGAAACGGGACTCAAATGAGTCCAGCCAGGTAGGCATCCAGCCTCTTCTTAAAGACCCCCAGGGTAGGGGCCAGCACCACTTCCCTTGGAAGTTGGTTCCAGCTCCTAGCCGCCCTAACTGTGAAGTAGTTTTTGCGGATGTCCAATCTATACCTCCTCTCCATCAACTTGTGCCCATTACTCCTTGTTATGCCAGCGGGCGCTAGGGGAAACAGCGTCTCCCCCAAACCCCTCTGGTCCCCCCTAGTGAGTCTATAGACAGTCACCAGGTCCCCCCTCAGCCTTCTCTTGTGGAGGCTGAATAGGTTCAGGTCCCGCAGTCTCTCACTGTAGGGTCTGCCCTGTTGTCCCCGGATCATGCGGGTGGCCCTCCTCTGGACCCTCTCCATGTTGTCCACATCCCTCTTGAAATGGGGCGCACAGAACTGGACACAATACTCCAGCTGTGGCCTGACCAGCGTCGCGTAGAGGGGGAGGATCACCTCCTTGGCTCTACTCGAGATGCACCTGTGGATGCACGACAAGGTCCGGTTAGCCCTGCCAACCATGACCTCGCATTGTCGGCCCATGTTCATCTTGGAGTCAATAATGACTCCAAGATCTCTTTCTGCCTCCGTGCTCTCAAGTAGGGAGTTCCCCATTGTGTAAGTGTGCTGCTGGTTCCTACTGCCCAAGTGCAGCACCCTGCACTTGTCCGTATTGAAACGCATCCTGTTCCTGTTAGCCCACCCCTGTAACCTATCCAGATCCCTCTGCAATCTCTCACTCCCTGCTAGCGTGCTCACCTCCCCCCAAATTTTGGTGTCATCAGCGAATTTAAACAGGTTACTTTCCACCCCATCATCCAGATCGCTGATGAAGAAATTGAACAGCGCAGGCCCCAGGACCGAGCCCTGGGGGACTCCGCTACCCACCTCCCCCCAGGTCGAGTATGACCCATCCACCACCACCCTCTGAGTGCGACCCTTCAGCCAATCTGCAATCCATCTGACTGTGTAGGCATCTATGCCACAGTCGCCTAGTTTTTTAACTAGGATGGGGTGAGAGACGGTGTCAAAGGCCTTGCTGAAGTCCAGAAAGACTACATCCACCGCGACACCTGCATCCATGGCCTTTGTGACCTGATCGTAGAAGGCAATCAGGTTGGTCTGACATGATCTCCCCCTAATAAATCCATGCTGATTGCCCCTGAGCATCATTTCTGATGCCGGCCCATCACAAATGTGCTCCTTGATGATCTTCTCAAAGAGTTTCCCCAGGATTGAGGTAAGACTGACGGGCCTATAGTTGCCCGGGTCCTCCCTCTTCCCCTTCTTGAAGATGGGGACCACATTTGCTACCTTCCAATCATCTGGCACCTGGCCCAAGCACCACGATCGCTCATAGAGCCGTGCCAGGGGCCCTGCAATAACCCCAGCTAGCTCCCTCAACACCCTGGGGTGGAGAGCATCCGGACCCGCTGACTTGAACGCGTCCAGCCCCTCCAGAAGCTCTCTAACCCGGTCCTCCCCAACCTGAGGTCTGAAGGCGATCCCCTCGAGTCCGGCTTCTATCACAGCAGGGAAGTCCCGGTCCCTGCACAAGAAAACGGAGGTGAAGAATTGGTTAAAGAGGTCCGCTTTCTCTTCTGACGCAACCACCAAATTGCCCAGCGTATCCTGCAGGGGTCCCACATTACCCGGCACCTTCTTCACCCTCCCAATCCTCCCTTCTTTCAGGACTCTTTGTAACAGTCACTTTGCATGCGAGCAGCCATCAGAAGTGGCTTTATCTAGGTAAAGTGCCTTCTTGCTAAGCTTCACTGCAATTGCACAGGTCCCTCCTCTCTCTCTCTGTTTCCTGACAGGTAATTTGGGATGGCGTCTGCTGTCTAACACTAATCACTGCGCTATGACCAGGCATGAGCACTTGAGACCCAACCATTACGACTCCTTTACGTTTAGTGGTAATAACATAAGGACACGGCTAGAAATGGAAATCATTCTCCAAACACCTACAAAGTCCTCTGCTGAGCACCCCGGCTTCCTTGGAGAAATGAGAAGGAACTACAGAGGCTGAGACGCATCTCCGGGAATCGGAGAAAATTAGGGTTGGAATGACGCTCTGCTTTAATGAAATGCAGTAACAGATGTGAAAACACCCATTTTGCCTTCAGTCGGGAACCTTGCTGCTAAAAAGGGAGTTGTTAATGAGCAATGAACCTGATGGCATAAGGAAGCCCGGGGTATCCAAAGAGAATCAGCAGGTGACAGGTGAGGCACCAACTTCAAGAGTCTGCCTATCCTACACTGTACACGCAGCTATTTTGTTAAAGGGAAGGAGAAGGATTTAAGGAAAATTATAGGTTGCTCTTCAGCTGGTGTCGGTTGCTATTAAAGTCACGAGGAAGGAGAGCGGGTCATGCGCTTAGGATCTGGAAGACCCAGCTCTGCCACACACTTTGAGGGGTGTAGGTTGCAGCCGTGTTGGTCTAAGGACATAGGTAGACAAGGTTCTTTGGGTAAACCCGATATCTTTTATTAGACCAACTCAAATAGTTGGAAAAAATCATTTGTAGCAAGCTTTGAGGGACTTCTGGAGACCTCCAAGAAAGGGCGTTGGTGTCTACAGCAGGACACGGCACCTCGGTTCTGCCTAAGACCACACACACACATATATATATGCACGCACACATGCACACACAACGTGGGCACCTAACTCCAGCCTAAGCTTGAGAACCCAAAACTAGATGTGGCTCTGGCTAAGTTCCCCCTAGGGATCACTCCAGTAGGCACTCAAGACCTACCTCGACAGGATGGGAAGCCTCACAACACACAGGCAAAGCCATTTTTTTTTAAAGTTGGTGAAAACACCCTTGTATCATGGCCTAGTGGTTACAGCAGTCATCCAGGAAGCAGGGGACCTGGGTTGTAGCTGCCCACAGCTGTCAGAGTGAGCCCTAAAGGGGCACCGTCCACCCCTTTTAGGTAGTGCTACTGCCTTAATGGGAGATTCATGAGAGGGTGAGGGCACATACTCAACTCTGCAGCCTAGTGGTCAGTGCATTCCCCGTGAGAGATGTGGTAAACGTCTCAAACTTACTCTGCTCTAGAGTGCATCTGCGTTTTATACAATGCCTCAAATGCAAGGCACAGAAGGAGCATGGGCAGAAGGAGCATGGATTCTTCCTTCCCAACCAAGCACCTGACTTTTACCCACCAGGATGCGATAGTCAAGTGTGCTCTGGTGCCAGCATCCTGGCCCCTTCCCTGAAAGGATGGAGGACAGGAGGGACCTGCCCATAGGAGGATTGTGGGCCCTGATACCCCGGGGCTGGATGCACCATTGTGTGGCCTTTGGAGAAGGGCAGGATTTCAGAGCTATCCTGTGCTCGGTGTTTTCTACTGGCTGGGAACACCCCACCGCGGAGAAGATGGGGTGGTCCTGGAAGTCCTCGAAAGAGGCAGCTGCCCATTCACACCACGCGGTCCTTCTTGCTGGGGCTCTGCCCCACTTACAGGACTGGAAGCAGCTGCTGTATCAGTCCCAACTAACAGGAGGATGCTGGGGGAACGGTGTGACTCAGAAGATTCAGCTTGCAGGATGGTCAGGAGAGGGTTTGAACCCAGGCCACTGCCCCAGATTCATCTCAGGCCTTAACGCTTCCTGATACCAGTCTTCATAGATTTTAGGGCTGGAAGAGACCTATTAGATCATGGAGTCCGACCCCCTGCCCTGGGCAGGAAAGTGTGCTGGGGTCCTTCATTTAGTCAAAGCAGCTGTTGCTGGTTGGGTTCGCTTTTTCTCCGTAACAGCCAGACCCCATATTTGCTTGCTGGCATCTGCCTTTGTACCAATGCACTTCACAAATTGCACCCAACAGGAAGGTGTAGCAGCATCAACCCAGTTCTCTGATGTTGGCTTGTCTCTGTCAAGGCACCGAGGGGTGAGTGACCCGTGGCTAAGAGGAGATTGCTCTGAACAGACTCATCGGTGGGGAAGTGAAGAGGAGAGCCTTGTCTTTGAGGAAGAAGGTTAGTGTCCACAGCCTTCCTCGGCACTGCAACCACCCGTCCAGTTGCATAACTATACAGGCTGCTGCGAGAACCAGACAATCAGGCCATTCATAGCGACATGTATCCAGACTTTCTCTGCAAGAATGAAGAGCAACATTTGCCTTTAAAAATGAACCCTGCCTGACAACACGGCGAGCCTGGGCTGGGGTGTGCAGAGGCCTGAGCAGGGGGAAGGAAGGCTGACACTCGCTCCTGACTTATCCCAGATCTTCATCAGCTCCAGATGCAGACTTATTGCTCTGACAAAAGTAACTATTAACCAATGCACCATAAAGAATAACCTGGACAGTTCCATTATGCTTGTATATATATTACGGGGAAGCCCCGATGACAAAAATAGCAAGAGCAAATGCCCAGCAGAGGAGCTGGAGGCCAGAAGTATTTAAGAGGGAGTCATCCTTTTGCCTGCAAAACCTGAACTGCAGTGCAGACATGCAGGGTTAATCCTGGCAGAGCCGCAAGGCTGACTGCGTGTTTGCTTTTGCCAGCTTATGTGGCTTCCTTTGCTCTGATGAAACATCCCTCACTGCCCTTAAAAAAAGGAAAGGGAGAGTGTGCAGAAATGCAAACTGTATTCCCTTAAAGGGAGAGGTGCCTGCTAAACAAAAGCTTGCTCCAACTCTTCTCTTCCCAATACTGTCATACTTACGATCTAAACATTTATACAAGCACCAGTTAATTCAAGTTGTGCAATTCCTTCACCTCCCTCCCTCGCCCGCAACCCAACAGACACAGGCATTTAGAGGGAAGTCAATGTGCGGTTTCATGCACTCTTGGATCTGACAGGGAGAAAGCCTGCAAGGACATGTACTGACATACCAGCAGGTTCCAACTAATTCATTTTTCCCACTGCATCACAGTTGCTTTGGCATTGAGTAGGCCAAGTTTTTCCATTTCCCACAGAGTCAAATCCTGGATCTAGATGGCATGCAAACTCCCAGCAGCTCCAGGATTTGATTATGCAGCCAGGCAGTGAAAGACATCTGTGCTAACTTCAACACAGGCAGAGGAGGACTGCAATCATAAGAACACTATAACTTTACATACCACAAAGATTTCCTTTCTTCTAGCCGCTACATCACAGCTGACTTGCAAAAACTCTGCTCCTGGATAAGCATCTCTTGACACCTTTTTAAAGCATAGTCTTCCCCCTTACCCTCCCATAGATCAATGCCCGTGCTTAGCATAGGGACTACCAGAAGGAAATGGAGTCGAGGCAATAGTCTTGATGACCGTTTAAAGCGAGGGGTAAACCGTTATATTGCACCATGCTGTAGGGAGGCCAAGATAACCACAAACAGCCTTCCAATGCAACAGGCTACCCGCGAGGCCAAGAGCTTAGCAAGTGTAAGACAGACTCCCCAAGTTATAAACCGCAAACTGATTGCTAGGCAAGAGAGGAAAGCAGGTCAAGCAGGAGAGAAGTAGGTCAGCAGGTTTAAGGAGTCCTGCATCTTCTCTCACCTGTTTATAAGGCTCTCCTGCCTCTGCTTGTGGTGCATTGTGGAAGCCCGGTCTCTCCAATGCTCTGGCTCCCAGGGCTGCAATACACCCCCGATGACACGCACTTAGAGACAAACGCCGCACTCAAGGCAAGAGCACAATGGCAAGAGGTGTGACAAAAATAAAATAAATAGAGGCTGCTACTGTCCAATCCTTCCTTCCTTCCAGAAACCAAGCTCTTGGATGCATAGCAAAGTCTGCTTGTCACTTTATGTAGCACAGCTAAGGAAACCCCCAAGCCTGGGACTGTCACAGCACACCACCATCACAGAGATCAGGCACCCCATACCCACGGGCCAGCTCCCAGCAGGGGCTGGGGTTCACAAGGACAAGCCCTCAGAACGAGGCCAACAGAGGCACACGTAGGATGCCGAGTGTGTCAGTGTCTGAGGAAGCACCCTGGCTTTGGCAAGGTTGCTTAGGAAACCCCATTGGCCAAGAGGCTGCCACCAAAAGCAGCGCTCATGATGTGGCCCTCATGGACTACCAGGGGCCTCCCCTGAGCAGATGCCCCCAGAAGGCTTCACAAACCATGCCGCGGGGCTGGGGAGAAAGGGGGCGGCAGGAAGGACAGGGCAGGTGATCCCCGAAACCTTCTCTTCTAATGCCGTGGCCCACTGGGACTGCAACTCTGAAAGTCACTGCCTCTCTCCAGAAGAGGAACAGCACCGTGGAGCATGCCAGTGTGTTGGCTGTGCGTAAGGACAGCTCTCTTCCATCTCTAGAGGACTTTCCCCAAAAAGAGCTCTGCAAATAGATTACCCCATCCTTGCACCAGAAAACCCCCCTTGCCAACCCACCTGCCTTACCTCACTCCAGCATGACCACATGCCGAGCCCGAAGCGGCTGCCACCCGAGACACGGAGCAACTACAAGGCAGCGGAGGAGAAGTGGGGATTGCAGGATCCAACTGGATGAGCCCGACAACCCCCCGGAGGCATTGCCAAGTTCTGGTCGGAGACCACCCTGGCTCTTACTGAAAGGGCCATGAGTTTTTACAAAGGACATGCTGACTAATCTACAGCTTCTCTCTCATCCAACCGGTGTCCTCTCTCCAGCAATGCAAGTCAGGCTTGTCCTCCTAACCCTACGGAGCCTCTGTGGGGAAGGGGAACATGGCAGGATATAATGCTACCCATAGGGCTGCCCTATAAGTCTTCCCACCCCCACGTCAAGTCACTACCATGGGCCATCTCCCTGGCCTGGGGCCACTGCTAGCTTGCATATCCCTTTCCGCCCACCCTGGTACTGCCGACAAGGGCTTGCCTCCTTCCCACACCCTGGATGCTACGTGCACAGAGATCCTCACTTCCTTTCCCCAAGCTAGAAGTCCCAGGTACCCTGCAACACTACAGCCACCAGCTCCGCTTTCTGCTCTTGCAGTGTGCTACTCTCTGGGCCTCTTCACTGCCTGTAGCTCTCAAAGCGCAGCTGCAGACCCTCCACAGAGGAGACAATAAATACGATCCTGGCCGTTATTTTTGCTAACAGCGCAGCTGGAAGCTCCAGGCTCCCAAAAATTCCTGCAGCACGATTAGCCTCAATAATGAGCAAGGTCTGCAGCATGGCAGGGGCCCGGTGGAATACCAATGATGCCCTCCAGACTGCTCCCCCAGCCTGTCGGTCCAGCGCACACTGCCTGAGAGCAATTGGCTGCATTAATAGGTTTTAGAGGATGCTTATTTGAGGAAAAAAAAATCGGGGGAAAGAGATGTGCATTTTGCCAGTGACAACAAAAGCCGAATCTGCAGGAGCCCAGCTAATACCTTTAAGAGCCTTTTGCTCATAACAAATATATCCTCTATTTCAGCTAATTTTTAAACCATTTAAGCACAGAGGGAGGAGACGGCCCAGCAGTTAGGATACCATTCTAGGGCGTAGGAGGCTTGGGTTCAAATGCCAGCTGCACTACAGTCTTAACTCAGACACCTAGTTCCTTTGGGCACTTTTACAAGTGCTCCGGGGGTGGGAGCAGTGCTTTAATTAGAGTGGCTCCAAGAGCCACTTTAATTAAAGTGGTGCAGCGTCTTGTGTATCAACGTCCCCACCCTTAAAAATGATGGCGGGCGCGCTTGAACTAAAGCTTGTTCGATGAGCTTTTTAGTTCACCATTGGGAAGTGCAGGGATGCTGATACGCGAGACAAGGGAGGCTGCTGGAGTGCGGTAATTACCACACTCGGGCAGACTCAATTAACCGTGTACAGGCACCCTTTTTGTGCCTCTGACTTCCCCTTCTGTGGGGCGGGGTGTTGTGAGCATGGACACAAATACTGAGAGCTGCTCCGGTGGTATCAGGATAAAGGCCATAAATACCTTTGTATGGATGGTTTCAAAGCTAGATAGGAACATTGGCCTGGAAGTGGCCTCCCAGGCCCTGGAGTCCAGTCCCCTGTATTCAGTGGAAAAGGCACACGACAAAATTAGACACACGCTGCAATTCCTTCGGAGGCAAGCTTATGCTTCTCATTACAAACAGGATTATTAGGAAGTATCTACATAGTCTTTGAATGGAAGGCATGAGCCTTTTATTAGCAACAGCCCTATGCATGTAACGCTGTGCCGCCAAACCTTTTGTGGGTTGGGATCTGGTACATTTAAAGCCAAGAATTTCCCCAGGTTTCTTAGATTCACTCCAAAAGTCAAGCAGGGGGGAGGAAAGCCCCTGTAGTATGTGCGTGTGACCTTGACTTTGAAGGGTGTGCTGGGCCTGAAGGAGCTAGACTGGTTTTTGCTTTAGATTTAAAGAAATCCTCAACCCCTCCCTGCCTTTTGCACTGGAAGCCACAATGGACTCAGGCCTGTGTCCCTTCTCACAGCCGCCTTCGTGGCAGCAGAAGTCCTTATTTCTACCGGCAAAGCCATGCCCCCTCTCTAACCGAGAAAAGGCTTCCGCGACCCCGCAGCTACAGTTGCACATAGACATGCCTGTGCCGTCAGCTGGCCGCTGGGACTCCTTCGGCCACCGGTGCCTTCCCGGGAGCGTGTGGGCAGAGCCTAGGAAGAGAAGCAGCACGGACCCGACAAGAGGGAAGGAGCGCTCAGTGCAGAGACGAGGCTGTCGATGCAGACAGGACAAGAGAGCTGCAATGAACCCCTCTGGGAGGGAAAGGGAATCTCTGCTCTGTTAACAAAAATCCTTCCTGAGCCCAAATGGCAGTAGCCAACCTACCTCAGGAGGAGGCCACGCTTGCGGTGGCTGCCACTAAATTCCCACTGGGCTGAAGAATGAGAGCCCAGGCATAGGTTAGGAGTCATCGCCTGAGGCTTGTGACCACAGCAAGCTCCCACCAGCATCTCTCCCCTCCTTGGATACAACTGAGTGCGGACTCCCCTCCCTCAGCTAGAAGCCACCTACGTGGCTATAAGGGAAAGGAAGAGTCCCTTAGAGCCATCAGTGCCACGGGAAGATGGAGGGGAAGGAAACAGGGGAGGAAAGAGGAGCAACAACGGTGGGTTCTCATCTGTTCCACTCAACTCCGCTCCCTGCCCAGATATAAAGGCTTCATCAATTAGCCACTGACCCACTGTTGGATCCAACCGGAACTGCCTGGCACCGCGCGGGGAGAGACAGGTTGGTTTATACACTGCCAAGGAGCTGGGAATGATTCATGGCGGTTGGATTTTCCTGACACTTTCACGCTGTGGATCTCAACCCTCCGAAGCGCAAGGGGGAAGAGAAAGCAACTCTCATTCCAGACACACTCACACACACTCACGGTCAGTTCAAGATAACAACCACACTAGAATACATACACACACACACACACACAGTTCCAAGATAACAACCGTGTTTGAATGTACACGCACACACATGTACACACACTCTCATGATCAGTTCCAAGATAACTGCACTTGAATGCACGAGTGCACGCACACACGCATGCACTCATGATCACTTCCAAGATAACCACACTTGAATGCACACACATACATACATACATACACACACACACACTCACTCAGTTCCAAGGTAACAACCACATGTGAATGCACACACATGCACAAACACACTCATGATCAGTTTCAAGTTAACAACCGCACCTAAATGCACATGTGCACAGACACACACAAATACACACACTCAGTTCCAAGATAATAATCGCACTTGAATGACATGCACGCACACACTCAATTCCAAGATAACAACTACACTTGAGTGTGTGTGTGTGCGTGTGCACGCACATGCATTCATGATCAGTTCCAAGATAACAACTGCACAGGAATATACACACATCGCACACACATTCACACCATGATCAGTTCCAAGATAACTACTACACTTGAATGCACACGTGTGCGCGTGCGTACACACACACAGCTCCAAGATAACAACCGTGTTTGAATGCACATACACACACACTCACGATCAGTTCCAAGATAACAACTGCACTTGAATGCACACGCACAGTTTCAAGATGACAACTGCATTTGAACGCACGTGAATGCATGCACGCGCACACACACTCATGAGCGCATCCAAAATAACAACCGCACTTGAATGCACACATGTGCATGCATGCACACACAAATACACACACACTCAGTTCCCAGATAACAACCGCACTTGAATGAATAGCCACCAGCTGCATTCATCCCCGACAAGACTGGGTGCCAAGGTTGACCGAGTTTGCTTGTTGCTCGGCCAAAGTTTATCTCTTCCTGCCCCTGAAATCTAGTTGTTTGGAAGTTTCTTTTGATAACCAGCCAAGCCACTGGCTCTGGGGCGTGCCACGGAGAACACACCACTCCTCTCCCATCTCCAACTGGTACTCAGCCTTAAACCTGGCATCTAGGGCTGGTGGAAAAGGATTTCTTCTCTGATCAAGGGAGAGACCCCTTCCCATGCTGCCAGCCCTCATCCCCCCCCTCACCCCACCAGCCAGCTGACTCAGAGGAGGGAGAAGAGCCAGAGGAAGGGAAATGGTTAGGGAGAGAGTGCAAACTCTTATCCCCCCAAAGCCAGTCCCTCGCTCCTGGCTTTGCCTCACAGGGGAGGCATGTGCATTGCCGGAACTAGCCCAAAACGCGGCTCCTTGTTTTACGTAAGTCCCCGCATGGGCTTTCCTGCCCACTTCATGCAGCATTTTATTGCCATGCACGATATCCGCCTTCCTTTTAGACAGGGACTTGCTCACCTGTACTCCCCCCACACCACACCCCCTCTCAGGCATCCTAACCCCATCCCTGCCTGGGGTGTCTTCCTTACGGAGGGACTCCCAGGGATCACCCAGGCTGGGGCCAGCCTGCAGCGGGTGTCCAGAGCACGGCTTCAACTCTGAGCTCTGGCGTTGCAGCAGGAGACTTCAGTCCAATTCTGCCACAGACTTTTGGGCCAAGTCATACAGCCTGCACTGAGAGGGGGACAAAGGCAGACGCGATGCAAACCCTTTTCAGAGGCGCTTTACAGTTTCAGGTTCCCACCAGTGCTATTAGCATCCCACAGCACAAGACCCCAGCTCCGGGCTGGAAGTACAGCAGGGCCATTAGACGCCCGTGCATCTGCGGTCCAGCCTTGGCTATAATCCTTCCTCCCCGTTATTTCTTTGCTCTCTGCCATGGCGATTTCTCCCGCGCGCTGGCGTGCTAGCAGGCGTCCTACAACGATCACCCCTGCGCTGGGAGCGAGAGGCGAAATCTCCATGGCAGAGCAGCGATTACGGAGGCTCGTTTTCTCCTGCAGCTTCCCAGCAACGCTGGGCATCCCCTGATTTCTCCGAACAAGCTTTCCCACCCGGAGATTGGCTGTCTTCCGTTCCCCCCATCCCAGCAGCTGAACATGCCTTTATTTTAACCGCTAGCAGAGTCACACCGTCGGGGGTGTCCGACTCGCCCAGGTCTCTGGCTGCATCGGGTCTGCGGCCTCCTTCCTCTCCCCACGTACCTGACCCAGCAGCGGGACCTGGGCTGCGCCTCGGGGATCCCAGAGCAGCTGGACCAGGGGCCACGCGCGGCGCGGCGCGGCCCGGCTGGGCTGGCAGCTGCCCTGCAAGCGGTGCCCACCTGGGAGCGCAGCATGGGGCTGCGTCCAGCACCCGCGCTGCACACCCGGCCCCTGGGTTGGGTGCGCTGGGGGACGGGGCAGGAGGGTCCGCGGGCCCGAGACCACCCCTGCACCACGGGTGCAGGGCGAGGCGGGGGTCGTGCTGGGGGGCCCCGCGGCCCACAAGCCGTGTGTTTGACCCCCCCTGCTTGAAACCCTCTCCCCGGGGCAGCCCTGAACCCGCGACCCACAAACTCCGCCACGTCGGGGGCCCCTCGGATGCCCCGTCCCCAACTCTGCCAGCCCCTCGCTCCCCCAAACTCCGGCTGGGCTGGGAAGTCTCCCTGCGGCCGGCCAGGGGCGCGGTACTTTTGCGATACCCCCGGGGCAGACGCGGGAGGGCGGGCAGGCGCCGGTTGGGGGCGTCCTGCCTTTCGCGGCCCCCACACACGAGTTTCCCCGGCGCCGGGGCGGCGGCTCGTGCCCCCCTGCGCCCGCGGGCCGCGGCGCTCACTCACCTCAAGGCGGC
>NW_017729032.1:3625101-3671824 GCF_001723915.1 Gavialis gangeticus | reverse complement strand
GGCCCGGCCCGCGCCGGGGAGCGTCTGCAAAGTGCGGCGCCGGCGGCTGGCGGGCAGGAGGCGTCGCCCCTCCCCGCCCCTCCCCCTCCCTCGGCCGGGGGGCGGAGCGACCCGGCTGGCGGGGAACAGCTGGACCGGGAAAGCGGGGCGGGCAGCTCGGATGTGGGGAAGCGCGCCTGGGTTGTGTCTGAGGTGGAGGGAGGAACATCTGTGAGGGGGAGAACTGGGCTGGGAGGCACGGCGGGGGGAGCAGATATTTATTCTCAATTTTGGGGCTCTGGATGTTGCAGCAAACCCCGTTGTTTGGGGGGGGGGCGCACCTGGCTGGCTCCCCTTCCCCATCACCCTGCCCTGCTCCCTTGGGGGCACGGTCTGCTGGGGCTGGTGGCCAGGACAAACTACAGCAGACTGCGCCCGTGGCCAAATCGGGCCCTGATGGCTCAGCCCTGTCCAGCGGGGTCAGACCCAGCCCTTGGCTTTGGCCGGCTGCGTGCAGGCATCGCGCTGTGCTCTGTGGGGTTCGTGGGAGCCCGACTTCCAGGCCTTACATAGCTTTACATAGCTCCTGAGGGCAGGGGGCAATTTCTAGGGGCTCCTTTTTAAGAAATATAAACCCTGGAAAAAAACAAGTCCAGCACAGGGAAGGCACAGGTGGCAGCCCCCCTCGCCCCAGGGCTGGGGGCAGGAAGCAGAAGGCAGAAGAGGGAGGAGGAGGCTGGAGGCCCAGGCAGCAGCAGCAGGGGAGCAGGGCCCAAGCCAGGAGCCTCAAGGCAGCATCTGAAGCTCTCGTGGCCCATATGTGGCCCGTGGGCCACCGCTTGGATAGCCCTGCTCACAGCCCTGTTCCATGCTAGGGCTGAATGGTCAAGGCAGGCTCAGAAGCTGGATACGTATTGACGAAAGCTCTCCCCCCCGGAGGAATGATCAGCTAGTCGGATCCAGCTGTTTTCTCGGTTTGTGGGGCCAGAGAGGCACAGCTGGGTCCCAACCTTCGTGCCGCTGTCCTCACAGGTCCTGACGGCAGTATAGAAACGGGTTCAAAACGTGAGCCGCTCTGGTGGGTGTCCCCGGCCCACGTGGAAAGCCAGATGCCTCATCGCCTCTCCTACGTCTCACCAAGACACTAAAGACAGCATCTTACAATCAGTAAGATGTTGCTCAATACATGAAAATGTATGCACAGGCTGGATTCTCCATTGTATTATTTCCTTTTCGTATGGGAGCGACTTCATTGATTTTAATAGAGTGCAACGGGATGAACGGTGGGGAATCTGGCTTCTGTCTTACATTTGGGACCTCCTGGGGCTCGAGGAATGGTACGGACTCCGTTGGTCCTAAAACTCCAGTTTCTAAGCCCCATTTGTTCAGGAGATACTGAGCATCAACCTGTGGATGGCCCAGGCACTGAGTATTGTGTCTCTTGGGTGTCTTAAGGGAAAATTGGATGGGAAAGGCCACATTTTGGAAAAAGGAGATGTTTCTCTGGTGGTTGACTGAAACTCCTCAGCCATTCCTGTGGTGTTTGAAACAGTGCCAGATGGGCAAAGTGCTGAGAAGATGGTCACAGGCATGTAACAATGGGATCTGTTATTGCCCCTGGGAATCTCACCGCCACTCGCCCTGTGCAAATTAAGGCTGGGTTTCAAAGCAGTCCAAAACCAGGTGGGACAAAGGTAAAGAAGTCAGTGTAACCTTAACGGTCTCCCCTTTGCCATGGGACATTTCCTGTTCAGAAACATAAACGCAATGCATGTGTATCTGAGGGCATAATTAGGCCCAGGGTATACTGGGGTTACCTTTAATAGCAGTAGTTGTTTAAAAAATGCCTCATGTGTAAAGTTAATGAGTGCAGTTTATTCTGAGACCCTTATCTTTCCAGTTTCTTTATGCAAGTGCAATGTGTGTTATTGTAGTTTGCATTTTTAACTTTCCTTTTTGTGAAAGAATAAGAGGCAATTTAAATGCTTTGCTATTGATTTCTCTCTGAATTTCCATAATTAGAGCCAGAAATCTGCGCCCTGAATGGAACTGTACTGCGAAACTGCAGCACGAGCCCACACCTACATGACTTTAATCACCAATTACGGGGTTTGGTGCAGGAATTGCTGAGTGAAAAGCTCTGGGCCTGTGTTTTGCATAGTCAGAACAGATCACAATATGGGGGTTTTTTTGTCTTAAATCTCCGTGACTATGAACTAATACTAGGCTTCATCGCACAGTGCTATAAACAGTGTCGTGCTCCAGATGTGACCACTGGGAAACTACTCTTAAGACTATGATAACTCTGCTGAGATTGCAGAGGAAGGCTGGTCTTGTGAGCAGAACCATAGAGAGGTTGGGCTGGAAGGACCACCACAGGTCACCTAGTCCAATTTCCTGCAGGATCATCCCTATCGAAACCATCCTAAACAAATCCATTGTCTAACCTCTTAGCAGAACTACACAATCAGCCCTGACACAACACACACGTAACACCTGAACCTACCCCAGGCAGCCAATGTCCTGTTTCTGTAAAAGGTCATTATATGCCTAACATATCCCAGGTAGAGGTCACATGCCCCACTGCAGAGGAAGGCAAAACCCCAACAATCTGACCATGGGGTCAAATTCCTTCTTCACCCCAAATATGCCAATCATAAAATTGTAGAAATGAAGGGCTGGAAGGGACCTCGAAAGATCATTGAGTCCAACCCCCCTGCTCTGGGCAGGAAAACTGCTGAGATCAAATGATCCCAGCGAGGTGTCTGTCCAGTCTCCCCTTGAAGACTTCCAAGGTTGGGGACAGCACCCCGTCCTGGGGCAGTCTAGTCCAGACTGGTCCCCCTTGATCGTAAAGAAGTTCTTCTTTGCATCCAAAATAAACCATCTAACAGCTTATGGCCATTGCTCCTTGTCCGCCCTTGGGGCGCCCTAGCAAACAGTTTTTCTCCCAGCTTCTGATATTCACCCCTTACATACTTATAGATGGCCACCAAGTCCCCATCAGTCTTCTCTTCCCCAGGCTGAACAGTCCCAGATCCCTTCGTCTTTCCTAGTAAGATTTGTCCTCCAGGCCCTTCATCATTCCTGTGGCTCTGCTCTGCACCCTTTCATGAGTCTCTACGTCTTTTTTGAAGTGCGGCGCCCAGAACTGGACACACTGCTCCAGTCCGACCTTAAGCAAAAGGGCAAGACGCTCTAGCCAGGAACCTCCGGCTTTAAGTCCCAGTGGCAGCATTGGCACAACACAGTCCATATCCCCAGCCTTGGCTGCAGCCAACACCCAATGCCTCTGGGGAAGGCTTAAAAAAGCCTCTGATATATAGAGGCAGGGGCTGTGGGGGGTGGGGGAGAGCGATTCCTTCCCGGCTCCGTGTGACAACCAGCAAAGCCCAGAAGCATGGGAAATACCTGTAGTAAAATGTAGGCATATGTCTAGATCATTTATGCCTTGAGCATCCCCAACCAGTGGCTGTCCTACCTCTTCTTGAACACTTCCAGTGATGGAGAGTCCACAATTTTCCCAGGCGTCTATTCTACTGTCTCACTATTCTCACAGCGAAGAAATTTTCCCAGAATCTGGTCTAAACCTACTTTGCTGCGACTTCAAGCCATTGGTTTATGCCCTACTCTCTGCAGCAAGTAAGGCAGTAGAAACAGGAGTGAGGAAATCTGTGCTTGGTCCCATGTACCATTAAATGTTGCCTATGTGACATTGGGGAAATCCCTTCATCTGTGCTCAGTTTTCCATGGAAAGTGAGAACAAAGGCACTTCCCAAGTACAGAGGTGAGCGGCAAGGAAAAACTCCCAGACAGCCTTGCACCGCGGATGTTTGTAATTCTGGATAGGACATTGGCCAAGTTGAGAGCTTGGGTTTCTTTGTTCATTTTTCCTGTACTCATCTTTGGCCTTTGCTGTGTGTTAGCCCCAAAAAACAAAGACACTCTCACAGCCAGAAGCTATTCTGCTGATGAATCTCTACATGGCCATTGAGGCAGGGAAGGCCAACTGCAGTGGCAAGGGCATGGCAGGGAAAGGAAGGCCTGGCTGGCACTCTTAAGCCACCCCCAGCTAACCAAGAGTGGGGATATTTTGGCCAGAGCTGCTGTACTGAAACACTGGGAGATAAAACTGTACTGTCTAGGTGAGAAAATAGCAATGATGATGCATCAGTAAAAATTGGTAATGAGAAGCTAGAAAAAGTGTCACACTTTAAATACCTTGGAGCAACCGTCACAGAAGATACTACATCAGAAAAAGACGCAACAACAAGACTAGCCATTGCCATTGGACAACTAGGAAAACTGAAGAAAATCTGGACTAGCAGCAACCTCAAAATGACAACAAAACTCCACTTACTATATTCTGTTCTCATTTCAGCAACTCTCCGGCTGCGAGACCTGGGCACTAGAAAAGTGAATGGAGACCTTTGAAATGCGTTGCTTCAGAAGACTTCTACACACACCCTACACTGCACATAGAACGAATGAATCTATGCAAGATCAAATCAGACAAGAAGTCGGCAAATATGACTTCTTGAAATCATAAGAAGAAATCATAAGAAGAAGAAAGATGCAGGGGTTCCGACATGTAACAAGAAGGCCTGGCACCCTTGCCAACACCATCCTGCAGGGTCCTGTGGATGGACAAAGAACAATCAAAAACTGGATAGGATTCAAACTGACTGCATTGCAAAAGGCTGGGAAGAATGGAGGAAAGTGATTGCTACATCAAAGTTGCCCCAATGGTCGGTGTGGCCTCCTGACTGACTGACTGACTAGCGAGAAAAATGTCCAAGCACCAATGTCGCTCATGAAAAAGTTGCAAGATTGATTTAATGTAAGAGGCGAGACTTCTTGTGGATGATATCAGTTATTGCACCAACCACATGTTTGTGATAGACAAAGGTGAACTTTCAGGTATCACAGTACCTTCGGGTATCACAGTACCTATTCCTGTCCCAACTGTGCAGTTGGTCCAATAGGAAATGAGGGTTTGGAGGACCTCAGGAGGTCACTTCTAGTCCAACCCCCTGTTCAAAGCAGGAAAAACCCCAACAAGGTCATCCCAGCCGAGACTTTGTCAAACTTCTTGCCTATACAACTTCTTGCTTCACCTATTTTGTGGACCATCATGGCAACAACATAACCTCAACACTACTGAACCTGATTTAGCACTCTTTATTATTAGAAAAGGGTCCATTGTATTTTATTTTCTGATTTTTAAGCTTTTTAAAGTTCATACTTGTCTCTAGATATGCTGGCTGGAATCTGCCTTTGCTCTCAGAAGCTAAGTAGTAGTTGGATGGGAGATCAGCTGCAAAACACTGGTGCCATAGATGCAAATCTTCTGGATGATGAATAGGAGACCACAAAAACTGAACAAGTAGAAAGGTTTTACCTGGCCCCATTCTTGCTACTAAGGGGATGGATGGGAATTAAGAGTAGGTTCCAGTATTCAAGCTTCCTTAGCATGCCCAAGGACTAAAAAAATGACCCCTCAAAACTGATGCACTGTTGAGATCCCACGACTGCAGGAGCTGGGAATTTAGGGCAAAAGCCTAATATCATGAGACTTGGCCCCTGTGAGCTGCACACATGGGAACAGGCACAGCCTTGTTTTATAGGCATAGCTTCAGGCCCTTTTACATCACAATCATTGTTAACCAGGAAGGCTGGTGTCCTCATTACTGCCCAAGGGCAGCCCCAAAAGGGTCACACAACATGCAAGTTAGCTGCCTTGATGCGACTCAAACACACCATTCCCTTTGTACCAAAAAGTGCACCCTTCCCCCAAACAGCCATGTGGCATATGGCAGCAATTAGACCAAGTCTCTGGATGACAGATGTTTGGCTGGCAGTAGTCCTCTACTGTGAGGATAGTGGCCTACATGGGATGAGAAAGGTGTTTCTCGAAGAGCTACTTCAGCCAGGGGGAAGAAACTAGCTACACCCAGGAAACTCTGTAGTGGAGAATGAGCCTTAGACTGGGTGACATGATTTGGTCTATACAGTCCCATCATTACCATTTTGGTGTATTGACCTCTTAAAAGGAGAGGAAGTAGCTCTCTTTATCCCCTCTTTCCACTACTGCTGCTCTGTAGGACATATGAGTTATTGTCAGCCATTGACCAGTCTTTTAAGTTCTCCTTGGGTTGGTATCCAGGTTGTAGCCCTAGTCGTCTAGAGGAAAAGGCAATCAGGACGCGTAGTAGAGATTACATCTTTTATTAGACCAACAAGATTTTTGCAAAAAACCTTTTCTTTAATTGCAAGCTTTTGGGCAGAAACACCCTTCATCAGGCATTGGAGAAAAGATTGTAAAAGTTCTCCTGGGTAGAAATGAAAGTTCATATTTCATAGGATTTCACAGAGGAATCACTAGATGGAAAACTCCTCTGGGCATCATCACAGATCCTCGCAGGAGGTGACAGGCAACATACCAGCTATGAACTGACTGCCCAGACGAGTTTTCCATCTATTGAATCCTCTGTGAAATCCTTTGAAATATGAACTTTCATTTCTACCCAGGAGAACTTTTACAATCTTTTCTCCAATGCCTGATGAAAGGCGTTTGTGCCCAAAAACTTGCGATTAAAGATTTTTTTTTTTGTTGCAAAAATCTAGCTGGTCTAATAAAAGATATCGTCTCTACTATGAGTCCTGATTGCCTTCTTGTGTTGTTGCTTTGGATTTACTCTCCAGCCAAGAAGCTGCACACTCTGGGTAGCTGGGCCTTGTTGAGTGGCTCCATGGTGCCCAGATGATTGTGCTTCTTAGCAGAGCATGGGAGCAGAATAGAGACGTGGGAGCTAGGTGACACCCTGCCAGCTCCAGCCAAGGTGGTCCATAGTAGAGGTTTATCCTGCCAGCTCCAGCCAAGGTGGTCTATAGTAGAGGTTTATCCTGCCAGCTCCAGCCAAGGTGGTCCATAGCAGAGGTCTATCAAGCAGGGAAGCTGAGAGAGGCAGAAGCAGATCCTGGGTCATGGAGCTTTCCTTACCCCTGCTGTTGGAGAAGCAGGTGACAAAGGAAGTGGCTGTTTGCTAATGAACGAGGTGTCAGCAGATGGCACTCTAGAATACACGGTGTAGCTCTTGCTTGCTGTTGTGGGTTGCAAATGGCTTCCTCCATTGGCTCATGACACCCCTATCCATATCCTCTGCTATGCAGCACAGACCCTTTGGGAGGTCCATCTCCCAGCAGGAGCTTTTCCTGTGCAGAGGAATCACTGCCTGGAGATCTGAGGGTGCATTACCCAGCTTTGTCACCTCCAGCACAGGCTTCCTGAGATGATCTCCCATGGTCTCCAGGGCTTTTCCTTCAGAGATTCCTTCTGGCTTACATTCTCAAGTTGCAGGAAGGGAGGTTTAGGTTAGATATAAGGAAAACTTTCTCATAAGGAGGGTGGTGAAGCACTGGAATAGGTTACCCAGAGAGACTGGAATCTCGATCCTTGGAGGTTTTTAAGGCTTGGCTGGACAAAGCCTTGACTGGGATGATGTAGTTGGGGATGGTCCTTTGAGCAGGGGGTTGGACTAGATACCATCCTGAGGTCCCTTCCAACCCTCATTTTCTGTGACTCAGCGATTCTATCCATGGGGTCCTAGGCAGGGAGACACAAGAAAACAGAAATATCTTTGCGTTTCAGTTCTTTTAACATTATTGATGTCAGTTTATCTATGGACTCTTCTGTGAAATCCTATGACATTTGAACTTTCATTTCTACCTAGGAGAACTTTTACAATGTTTTCTCCAATGCCTGATGAAGGGTGTTTGTGCCCAAAAGCTTGCAAGTAAAGACTTTTTTTTTGCAAAAATCTTATTGGTCTAATAAAAGATATCCTCTCTACTATAAGTCCTGAGTTCTTTTCACGAGCACTTCCCAAGGTGGCCGTGACAGGGAGTGGGAAGCATGGAAGTGGATAATGGATTTTTCATGTGAGCACGGCCAGATGCTCTGTGCACAAGGATGGCAACCTCACCTCCTTTCATCATGCAGGTGCTACTATGTGAGACATCCATGAGCCTCCTTTGAATGACCACATTTCCATCGTGCTTTTTAGAAGCTATTGTTACTAATCACAGTTATTCTCTAAAACTAACCCCCGCCGCCCCCCAAGGAACTTTGCAGATGAAATCTTTGACCTCATGGGTTTACCAATTGCATAAATGCTCACAAGAGAAAGAAGCTTGCTGTTGCTTTCTGTAGCAACCTATGCAAGCATTTGAGTGGGAAAGTCACTGCGTGGTATGATGTTATTCAATCTGGGGTTTCTTATATTTTATGGGTCTATTCTCCGTTGCCTCTTATACAGGCCCAGTTAGGAGTATAGTGTCATGTACCAACAGGGAGCCACACTATATGCAGAAGAAAAGTCTTCTCCAATCTTAAAAAGGTATCTTAAGGATGGGCACACGACATTATGCTAGAATATTGGAGCAGACACATGATGTACAGCCTGTGGTGGTTACCACTGGGGAAACGAAGAATAATTGTACACTGATGCCAGTTATGCAAGGCTCGTGTTCTGTGTGTCCTCAGCTCTACTCAGTTTTGTCCTGGGGTAATTGCTTGCTTAGTGCAAATAAGCTAATACTAGCTCTTTCCCCACCTAGTGCAAGGTCCTGTAACATCACCTGCTGTAGAAAACTACCCGCCGAGGCATGGTTGTGCATCTGCTCTGGGCACTGGTGTAAATTGACCCTGGAGTAAAATCTAAGAGAAATTACTTTGGGGTAAATGCATGATGTGTATAATTGGCAGCCCCATTACTACAGGATCCCAGAACTCCTTGTATTTGTTCTTACAATGCTCCTCCAAGGTGCTACCGTCCCCATTTTACAGATGGGAGTTTAAGGCACAGAAAGCCAGGAAAGCGATTTGCTCAAGGACCTAGAGGCAGCCCATAGAAAAGCAGAGACTTGACCCTGGGCCCCCTAGGCTAGCACAGTAACGCCCTGGCCCCTTCCAACCCTTGGCTCTACTCTGTTCACTGCAAAGCTGCTTTGAGCTTTTTACGACACACACGGCAGGGCAGCAAAGCAGGCGTATCTGCGGGGCTCTCTCCTAATCCCAGGTCTTTCAGCAGACAGAAAACAACCATCGTGCCAGACAAGCTCTGCTCCTTCCCTGGGCAGTGAGAGGATTCTTTCCTTTATCCAAATGTATTATCCATCCTCCTGGGCCCAGGTGAAAGCATGGGGACTGTATGTCAGGTACCACCCAATGACATAGGCCCTTTACACAGTCTTCCCTGCAGAGAATGAACCCCTTATCTCCCTGCTGCAGTGCTCTCTACAGCACTTACTGGACAAATCCACGCTCGTTTAGTCCTGAAGGATCCTTACATGGTATATGCATCATCCCTTGGCAGCTGGGTTTTTGATTGCAGCCGTGTTGGTCTAAGGGCATAGGCAGGCCGGGTTCTTTGGGTAGATGTGATATCTTTTATTAGACCAGCTGAGTAGTTGGGGAAAACTTCTTAGCAAGCTTTTGGGCACAGTCACCCATCGTGGGGCGTGGGGAGTCTCTGCTGGTCTGACAACAAGGAATGAGAGAAGCTAAAAGTGTGGCAGGACGTCAGTGAAAATGGAAATAGGTAGAGATAAGCAAGACAAAAGGTAAAGCAGGGAAGTGGGGGGAAGAGAGCAAGGGGGGAAACAGGTCAGAGGGAGACAACAGAGATAAAATATAAGGTGGAAAAGAGGCAGTCTGCAAAAAAGGGAATAGCTGGAGATCAGGAAAGCAGGGATAGGAGAAGTGAAAATTGTGACACGATGTAGTGTTTTCCCTTTTGGCCTTTTTGGTCCCCTGTTTTCTTCCCCCTCCCTCCCCTGCTTTACCTTTTGTTTTCCTACTTCTTCCCTTTTAGATTTTCACTGACACCCTGGCACACTTTTTGCTTCTCCCATTCCTGCTTTCCTGATCTCCAACTATTCCCTTTTTCACAGACTGCCTCTTTTCCACCTTGGATGTTATCTCTGTTGTCTCCCTCTGACTTGTTTCCCCCCTTGCTCTCTTCCCCCCACTTCCCTGCTTTACCTTTTGTCTTGCTTATCTCTACCTATTTCCATTTTCACTGACCTCCTGCCACACTTTTAACTTCTCTCATTCCTTGGTGTCTCAGACCAGCAGAGACTCTATGCCTGACGGAGGGTGACTGCGCCCAAAACCTTGCTAAGAAGTTTTCCCCAACTACTCAGCTGGTCTAATAAAAGGTATCACATCTACCCAAAGAACCTGGCCTGCGTATACCCCATGGCAGTAAAATTCAGCCTCCTCTAGGGTGGGAGGCAGCCATCAGTTTATACACAGGAATCACCATTCACGGTGCTGAATTCTCCTGAGCTATTTTTCCATTCCTTCTTTGCCATTTTTAGGGGAATTTCTTCCCTCTCACACTTATTTCTCATCAGCTTTCTGAACGTGCAGCAAGATCTATAGCTAACTTTGGCACAATGGCAGCTACCAGGGAATATGCAGCGTCCCAGTCTGGGTTGCAGATTGCCCTTGTAAATACCTTCCCGTAGAGTTTAGCTAATCTGATTGAAGTCCCCAGTGCCAATACGTCTCCATATCATGCTGGCTGAAGCTCTAGGGGATGCCTAGGGACAGTGCCATCATTGCACCTTCTGCCCCGGGGGCTCAAATGCCCACCTGCCTGCCCAGCTAATGAGATCCAACTCCAACACTGCAAACTATGACCCCTTGATGTCATCCATTACTCTCTGCATTACACTAAAAGCATTGCTAGCTCCAAATGGTCCAAAGCTAGTCTCAACCTTATCCTAAGACTGGCTTAAAAATCCTGAAATTAATCATGATACATTTGACTTGCTTTTGTTTTCTTAACTCTTCAGAGCAGGCTAGGGCTGCACTTCTGTGCTTTAGTCAGCACCGTGAGAGCTAACAAGTCCCTTTTTAAAAGGAGATGGGGTTCTCATAGGATCATAGGAAAGTGGGGCTGGAAGAGACCTCACTAGGTCATCTAGTCCAGCCACTGCTCAAGATCGTCCCTGACTAAACCATCCCAGTCAAGTGTCTGTCTAACCTGGTCTTGACAGCTTCCCAGGATGGAGAGTCCATCGTTTCTCTAGCTAGCCTCTTCCAATGCTTGGTCACCCTCAGTCAGGAGCCGGGTTTCTCATGGATCTCCATGATGCCAGGATTTGAGACATCAAGCACAGCTGCAAATTTGCAGGAGCCAGCAGTCCTGCAGCAACCTCTGGACACCACAGAAAGCATAAAAGCTCCTTGGACCCATGCATTAGGAATAGCCCCAAGGGCATGGGGGAGAGAAAACAACTTGCCCAAACTCATGTAGCCAAGCAGACCTGGGAATAGCAGCCTTATCCCCAGAAATCTCCACCTCGGCCCTTCCTTGGAGACCTTTGCAGCCCAACACCAGCATTTCACCTGGACATTTCACTTTCATAGTTTCATAGTTTCTAGGGTCGGAAGGGATCTGAGCAGATCATCATTGGACCTAGGCCTCTTCCAGACATAGGAAGCGTGGGCTTGACATGTTTAGAGACAAAGAGCCCAGGGTTGGGCCTGTGTTTAGCAAGGTGGTTTGGTTTGATAAAAATCCAGGGATTTCCAAAGCCAACAGCAAACAGGAAGGGAAAATAGAGACAAATTCCCAGCATGAGTCAGTTTGACTCTCTTGCACATAATCCTAGAAGAGACATACCAGAGAAAGAACAGGGGTGACATAAGCTCTCTTGCTGAGTAAGAGGAGCTTTGTTAGCCAACGTTATTATTTATGACACCTTTTGGTTGCCAACTGCGGTCCAAATGGTGGGATGTGGATAACCTCATTTCCTTTCTTCCTGTGAACTTTCAAGAGAGGGCCTTGAATGTGCATTGAGCAGCCTGACACCTTACAACATCCTGCCAAGTTCACTGGTTTTAAAGGCACAAAGCAGTCATGCTTATTTAATGCAATAGGGGGCCAACCTTTTGGGCAGTTAAGCCCTGTGTCCCATGCTCTGGCACCTGCGTATGCTTCTGCTGAGTACAGTGCACCCGTATGGGGCTAGGGCACGCACACTAAATTAGTGGTTTCCAGAGGAAGACCATCATCAGATGCTTTATGCCAACCCTAGTTGACTGCTTGATTGCTGCTACCCTGGCCCTAGGCCTCAATGTCCAAAATCCAGATAATTCTCTGCACTCCAGCCTAGTAGCTGCAAGCCAGAAAAAACAACTATCTCCCGCACGGCCTGGGCTGCTCCAAACCATCTCAGAATGGGCGCTGGAAGGTTTAAAGCAAGCATGTGCTCTTGGGACCTCTCCAGCAACGCTGGCTGCAGCTGCGGTGCTCAAGCTCAGACGACAGATCACATCATCTATGAATGCCCTTACGGCCCTCCTTTGGGCACCCATGGTCTTACTGGTATTGACCTGTTGCTGGCTTTCTGGCCCTCCTGCTTTCAACATATGAGTGTGGGGACATTTGCTTCATCATCATCATCGTCATCAGCCCCATGCCTTCCCCAGGATTTGAGACATCAAGCACAGCATCAACTGTTACAGGAGCCAGCAATCCTGCAGCAACCTTGCCAAACAATTTCCGCTGCCCGATCAGCTGCTCTGCTTTCTGCTGCCTGGCCTCTGCTTCCTGCCTGCTCTGTTGCTCTGCTGTCTGCTCCTTGCCCTGTCTTCTCTGCCCCGTCTGCTGTTCTGCTTTCTGCTCCATGCCCCAGTACTCTGTGCCCAATCTGCTGCTCTGCTTTCCGCTCCATGCCCCTTTACTCCCTGTTCCACGCCTGATCTGCTGCATGCTACACACATGGCCACTAGTGCAACCTCCCCCCGAAGACAGGCCTTAGCAGGAATTCTTCTTCTCTGCTTTGTAAGCAACACTGCTGAACCCAGCAACTTGGGACTGAATTAGAGCAGATATTTTATAGAAAGCTAGACCTGGACTGAAGCTCTGGGGCTGACTGCAGAAAACAGCTCATACTGCAGCCAGGAAGGTCTCTGCTTGCAGGAGTCCTGTGTATGGCAAGAAATTAGAATAAGAACTCATTGGCAGACCAGAGAGCAGAAAGCAGGTGGATCCCCATCCTTCAGCACTGGGAACTCAAGAGTGTCTTTCTGCTTTTAGTGTCTCTGGAAAGGCATTGGTGATGTCAGCAGGCTTTTGTGCCGAATTTCAGGGGCCTGTTTAACAGAATTCAGGCTCCAGCTCCGGCAGCATTGGGGATGCTTCATGAGACTGTAATCAGGCAAGGTTCACTGATATAACCCTTAGGCTTGCCAAGGGCCTGGACACATGACAAATGAACCACTGTAATCTGCTTTTACAACAATGCAAAGCGAGACTGGATGTACAACAAACACCCCTACAGCCAAGATGACAGCACCCAAGCTGGTACCGAATTACCTCTTGAAGAATTGGGGATAAAATGACACCAGTATAAGTTATACTATAGGGGGAATCATTTATCTGCAGTTTTCCCCAGGGCAGCCATTTGTTGAAGGCAATCAAGCGATTAGCTTCCCCCGTCACCTGGTGGAGAGGTGCTGTGCAGTCACCCTGGGCTAGATGCATGTCTGTCCTCTCCATATGCCTGTGTGATTTATATTGGTGTATCAAAGTGATGCAAGTTGCACCGGTGCAAATGTGTCATCTGTCTGGGCCCTCAGTCTCCTGAATACCATGCTCCCAGCTTCCAGGGTCAGTGAAAAGCTTACTGAGCTCTGCCAATTAGCGATTGACTGACATGAGGTCTCTCAATTCAGCCCTCCTTGGTGGGCTTATACACCCATCCCTTTGTCCTACCCTCCTGTTCCCTGGCCTGGCAGATGTATTTGCTAAAGGCAAACTACTCCCATTTTGAATCGGCATCACTGAGTCAGTGAGAGTAAATCCTGGGCCAAGCCTCTCCTGGCCTGATCTTCAGAGGTACTGGGCACCTATAGCCCTCTACACCAAGCTCCTAAGTTTCTCCCATACAAAATGAAGAGGTTTTGAAATGCTGGGAGGCCTGGCTCACCAGAGCACTTCTGCATATGGTTACAGTTAAGCATGTACGGACATCCGGTCTTATTTAATCACTCTCCAGCCTGAGCTTCCTTATAGCAGGGGTGCCAAACTCATCCTGGGCTGGATCTGGACTGCAGGGCCCCTCTTGGTCTGAATCTATGGGGCCAGCAGTAGTTGTGGCAGGAGTCTGGGGCTGGTGGTGGAAGTCCAGGGGCAGCTGGGGGTCTGGAGGCAGTGGTGGTAAATGTTGAGTGGTGGTTAGGCCAAGTGATAGTGAAGCAGGTAGCACAGCCCTCACTTGCAGCCGTGTTCTTCAGGGGCCGTATTCTGGCCATCCCTGACCATGCTCCTCAACTTCCAGTAGTCCACTGGATTACCTGATGGGATAGCTCTGCAGGCTGGCTCAGGCCCACGCCTGGATCTTTGACACCCTGCCATAAAGTGTCATGTGCACTGCTGAATCAGTGCCATTATTTAGCTGTTGGTTAACTTCTCTCCCATCCCAACCTTTTTGCTCTTCTTGGGAAGCAGGCTGGGTAGAAAACTGCAGCTATCCCCGCCACCTTCCCCTGCGGCGCTCTGTTCTGCTCTGTAAATATTGGCTTCCTTCTGCTTCAATCAATATTTACCTCTTGGGTTAATAAATATTGAGATTTACTTCAACAGAAGCCAATAGGCTCTAGGCGAACTCTGCAATTGTTCGTGACTTAACCTGGAAGATTTACGGTTGAAAGCTCTGGCACAAACATCGGGCAAATGCTGACATGCTTGAGTTATTCAAAATGGGGGATGTTATTGATTGCAGGATCTGGTTCAGAAGTTGCACTGCAGGTTAGTAGGAGTTTTTCTATCTGATAATACACAGGTACAGTTACATAAACCCATGTTACATTCTTGAAGGGAGACACACCAGCAATTAGCGCTAGCCTGTCCGATCCATTGCCTTGAAATGAGCCTAGTTTCCCCCTTGATCACCTTGATGTTATTCCACCCCACCAAGGTCCCACCCTGTGGCAACATCACAGGGCTCACATCTACACGTGCCTCTTTTAAGCAGGTTTAGCCTTAAATCACAATTTTAAGGTGCATTAAGGTCACATGCCCACACGTGCGCACACTTAATACACCTTAAAATGGCAATTTCAGGCTATGTGAGCCTCAATTTGATATTTGCATAAAGCAGGTATCAAATTTAGGTGTGAAATTAAGTCGTATTAATGCATGTGTAGATGCACTAATGCTTATTCATGTAGTGTGTGTCAATAGATACGCACTGTGTTAATGTGCATTAACATAGCTACATGTGTGCTATGACTTAGGTACCTACGACTTAGGTATTTGTGCTTAAATTTAATGCACCTTAATGCGCATTAGCGAGTCCACATGTACAAGCGCACCTAAATTGCTTGAATGCATCTCAAGCAAAGGTGCATTAAGTTTAGACATGTGTAAATATATATGTAGACATGCCCAGGATTCAGCACGTGATATGATGAGCTGTGGGTTACCAGGACCCAAGACGCTATTATCACTGTGTGTGTAATAGGTGCAGTCATCTCTTAAACGCCATGCGCTGGGGGTGGAGGGGTCTGATAATGGTTCACATCCCAGCATCCCATGGAAATGAATAGGGTCAGGCACTACATAACTCTGAGAATCTGGGCTGAGGTCAATGAAACCAGGATGGTGCTTTTGGAAATCTCACCTAAACAGCCTTGTTTGTATGTGCCACTGTCCCTTACCTAAAGCGATATATTCTGTCTTCTTGTGGGACCCAGTCCAGCTTCCAGTGAAACCAGTAGGAAACCTGCCTCTTCTCACACTGCTCCAGTGTTAGCAGAGCTGATGGGGGCCCCTTTTACCTTGCTGCCCAGCTGCCTCTGTGTGTGGAAGAAGAAGGTCATGAGGTCTGTGCTGCATGCATATTGGTAAATGGTGCTTGCGGTCCCAGCTCTGGTCTAACTCCTTTGGTGTCAAAGGTGTTACTGCTGGTTTATACCGGTGTTGCTGAGATCGGAAGGAGTATATGCGCGCTATGTGACACAGTTGCACAGGGACCAGTCTTGCAACCCTTACTCAGGCAAAGCTGCTTTAAACTTCAATGGGAGCACTGCCTGAACAGGATCGGAGGCAGAGGGTGAAATGCTAGTCCCCTGGCCAACAAAGGCAAGCTCCCATTCACTTCAGTGGGGCTAAGATGACACCTTCTCCTCCACATGGGGTCAGCATGAGTCAGAATCTGCCCTCCTTCACACCCCAGTGGTTTTCCCTAGTTAAGGCACCAACCCCTCTAGCCAACAGCATACAATTGAGTGCTGTGACCAGCATCACATGCCTTTGTCTCTCTGTCCTGAATGACTAGGTACACATTTACAGTTGGATCAACTGGGGATGACTTTTGATACTAGTCTGGAGCCAGCTTGAACTCACACTGCTACAGCCATAGGGAGATGCCTGAACCACTCAGTCCCCACCAACGTCCCCTCTAAGCTACACAGTGCATGTGGCTGCACAGGCATGCTCATGCCACGCTGCCAGGCATGCCTGCGTGGCCATACAGCTTAGAGGCCACGCTAGCCCCCACACCTCATGAAATGTATTAAATACCATGGAGGTTGGCACTAACAGTGCAGGTTTTTTGGGAAGGAATTAATGGGTGTGCACCATGGTAGATCCCCATACACTACAGATAGCATCATAGAGAGTCCGATAAAAGCCTATGCTCAGTGCACAGCTGCTGTCAAAAGGCTAGCAGAAACGTAGGATGTATAGGGTGTGTCCATATGTTCATTTACTGCACAGTACATGGTGTGGACCGACTTGGGAGCAAAGTTAGTCCCAAGTCAGTTTACACACAATGTTACTATGCAATAATGCAGCTACATGTGCACTAGTGTGCAGTAACTACTCGGGCGTAAATTTGCTACCTTCATCCTGCAGGTAGCAAATTTGCATACAAATAGGCATATCTCACCATAGTTACTGTGCAGGACCCTAAATTACTGTGCAGTAAGTGTGCAGGTGTAGACATGCTCATAAGGAATGAGGTGAGACCAATACCCAAGACAGCTGAACGCCTAGCTTTAAACTGCTGGTGAAGGCTTGCCTAAAATACTGGGTGCAATACTGGGCAGCCTACTTTCAGAAGCATAGTGCAGAGCTGGATGAAGTTCAGAGTAAAGTCACAAGAATGACCAAGAGCCTGGAAATATTCACAGATGATTCTCAGATTCTCAGATCCCTTAAGAAACTAGGATTATTTTCCTTGGAAACAGGACAACTCAGAAGGCACATAATAAAAGTATATGCATAATAATGAATGGTCTAGGGAAAATAGATCCCACGATACAAGCACAAGGGGACATTCCGAAAACCGAAGAGACGGGGAAGTGTGTAATTAAGCTGTGAAACTCATGGCCACAGAAATGCATTGAGGCCAGTCAAATAACAAGATTCAAAAGGGGAAGGGAGCTCTATATGAATAGTGAGCATATCCAGAGTTTCAGTAATTGGTAACAAGGGACTTTTTTGGAAAGGACATTAAAGCTTGTACTCTGGGGTTTAAACCAATCTTTATCAATTCCCAGGATGTATGTTGGGGGCCACGTTATCATACAGCTCTCAACTCTGGGGTTATTACCCCATCCTCTGTATGGCACAAGTTATGTGCCTAGGCTCAGCACTTGCAAAATCAATGGAAAAACTCCAGTTGACTTCAGCTGGTACTGGATCAGGCCCTATTCATGGAAGCATTTAAGAACATATTCAGTTTAAATTTTAGCATGTGCTTCAGTTCTGCTGACTATGTTTATGCATATGTTTCATGTTTTGTTGAATAGGTTTAAGGACGTGCGTAGGTACTTTGCTGACTCAGGTCTTCAGATGACTGATGCAGCAACAAAACCCACCAAACCATGTCCCAACCCACGTAAAGTTCCTTGTTTCCTCATTTTTCTCTCTAAAGTTGGAGCCAGAGTGGCTGAATGACATGCTTTCTCATTTTAATTTGGAAAATATAATTCACTCCTGGGCCGAAGTGTTGGAAGCAAGCTTTCAGCCTGGAGAAAAAAATATATGATTAAACTATTAATCCTGAAAGGTTGCATTTTTAAAGGAAAAAACTGATGGGAGCACTGTGCTAGGCATGCATGTGTTTGTCACGTGTGAAGCTTTAGCAGCAAGCCACGGGAAAAAATAAACAGGCAAATTTTGCTAGAGGGGAGGTCTGCTAGATGATGGACTGACCTCTGAAGAGAAGTATACGACTGATCTCGCTTGCTCTCAGGTTACTGATACTGTTCATCACTGCGCTAAGTACCGTTTGCAACACAGACAAAAGGTGCCCATGGTTATTTTTTAGGTGACCAACTGAATAGATGGTCTTATTCATTCATTTCTGCACACTCCCAAGTCTGGTTACCCCGCTGAATTCAGTGGACTTCCATCTGCTTGTGGTTAGCAGCGATACATCCATTGCTCTCTGCCAAACCAGTCAGCTGCACAAAATCCCAAGGATCGTCCTCCTAACAAAAGTTGCACAGGCCATAAATTGTGATGTGCTCCTTGGAGGCTTAATTAAACATATTTTTCATGCCGTGCCAAGCACATTATTTTCAGAGTAACAATTTTTAAGTAAACTCCAAGCATAATTACTCGATAAATGAAAGTGCCTAGAGAAATGGGGTTATTGCATGCTTGGTGTTGTTTGGCAAGGTGGTTATTAAAGTTTAACAGATGATACCAATATTCTATTTCAGCAAGTTTGCATCAGATGCCCAGTCCTCCATCTCACTCACAACATGTCTCCCATTCATTTGCCTTATGACTGCAGACCTGAGCTAGGAGGAAACAAGCAGGGTGGAGCTGACGGGTCCACCCTTAGGGAGTGTCCTGTCCTTAGCCAGAATTGGTGACTAAAGGGGAGCTGGTTTAAACTTGAAGGGTCCCCTCTGCTCTCAGAATGGGGCGTCTCTTTTGTTATGACACCCAGAGGAAATAGCAACAGCCGGGTGTTGGAGCAGTTGTTCCGCATATGCCACTTACTTTTGTGTGATCAATTAACTGCTGAAATATAAACATATTTATCTTATAAAGGAATAGGTTCGAGTGAAACCCTTGAAGAAGACCAGCTGCACAAAAGCAGGGACTGACACCCAGCTGGACTCTGCAGTGATGGGTGGATGACTTGTACCACTGTTACCTATTATAATATTGCATGATTATACATATGCGATTAAATTGGCTAATAGCTCCAGGTTTAAGAGTCAGCTAATGTTCTTTATGATCTTTTACCCAAGTATGCTTCCCCTTTAGAAAATGGTTCCCTTAGGACCATTTTACACCAAAATACCAATTATTACACCAATTATACTAGGCTATCAGAGACCTACCATGCTGCTATTGTGACCACCGGTTGGGCAAAGGCTGAGTACCCCAATATTATAGTTAGTAATACCACGGACAGACATCAGCCTAGCCTTACAGGTGAGAGCCCACATTCTGTAGGACTCAGACACCTAAGTGCAACTCCATTTTACCAGGTTCAAGTTCAGAGAATCCATTCATGAATTATGCAATACACTATCCTCTGACCCTTGAGGCTGAGTCACAGAAAAGCAGCGAGGAGGAGGAACACCCACCCACCTTTTGAACTGGCCGCTTTTCAGAGACACGGCGGGGGCGTCTACACATGCATTAACGCACCTTTTCTAATGCACCTTAAATTTAGTACCTCCAGTGTGAGGTACTAAGTTAATGTGCATTCGGCTGTGCTAATGTGGGGTACCGCATTTGCACACTTTTTAGTAATGCTTCATGCGCAGTAGACTATTTTTCTGTGCAGTAGCATAATGTCACGGTTTTACATGATGCTTAATGTGCAATAAAACAGTGGCCAGAAGCCCCAGCTAATGTCAAAGCCCCACTGCTAGCAGAAATGGGACACTGTGAGAGAGTCCCTATCCCAGAGAGTTTGCTATCTTAATTGTCAGAAATAGTCAGAGGAGGAGATGGCATTCAGAGGCACAAAAAGCAAGCCTGTGACAGATCTAGGGACAGAACCTGGGTCTCCTTCCTCCTGGTCTAGCCACGTGTTTGTCCTGTGTGTATCATGAAGGGGCCGCACTCTTCATTAGGGTCCTTCAGGTGCTTCCATACTACAATTAACTAGTAGGAATGACAACCCCTGCACAAACAGGTCACATATGGCATGTGCTCCATCTATGCAAATCCTGTTGGGGTCAACCAAGTTTGCCCTCACCTCCTGGTGAGTGTAGTTTTCGACTTGCAGGTGCAGTCAGGCTCTATGAGCGTTAATACATGTGCTCTGGGACTGCGTGTAGGGGGGCGCTTTAATTAGAGTGGCTCTAGTTAAAGTGCCTGGAGTGTCATGTGTATTAGTGTCCCTGTGCTGAAAAACGGCAGCGGGGGTGCTTTAACTAAAGCATTTTTCAGTGTGGGGTTACTGATACACGTGACCACACTCCAGATAGAGCCTGCTGTGACGGAGCAGACTCGCTGCATGTGTATAGGCACCCTATAGTTCATGGGGTCTCCTGAGTGTTAGGACTGGGGGTTAATTTGCTTTGCCATCCTTTTGTTTGTCTTCTCTCTCCAGGTGCTGTCTTATTATCAGACACTTGCAGGGCTTGAAAAGCAGAGAACAGAGGGATAATTGCTCTTGATAACTCTAACCAGGGCTAAAAACCAGGGAAGGAAAAGAAGGGACAGTTCTGGTACAAGACCAAATGGGCATGAACTAGCTGTGAATAGATTTAGACTGGAATTTAGAAGAAGGTTCCTTTCCTATCCTATCCCAGAGTGGAGTGAGGTCCCAGACCACCATCCCCATAGGAATAGTGGGGGCAAAACACTTTAACTACTTTTAAGATGGAGCTTGAGCAGTCTCTGAAAGGGATAATATAATGTGGTTACCTCCAATGACAGGCGACATGCTTCAAGGTCCTTTCTAGTCCTATGCTTCTAGGTAGACACTTGCAGGACAAATCCTGACCAACAAACTTTCGTACCTGGACTCCTTCTCTGGTGGTTTATTCATTTACTGCTTCTCTTCTACCTGCAGCCATTCCCACTATGAACACACTTTCCTATATGCCTCCCAAATACCAGCGAGTGTGTCTACACATTCATTAATGTGCCATAGTTAGTGGTATACAGGTTGCAGCCATATTGGTCTTGAGGGGTTTCACATCAAAGTGCACATAAAGCAACCAGGACTCATGGTAGAGGTGATATCTTTTATTAGACCAATTAGATTTTTGCAAAAAAAAAAAAAAATCTTTAATTGCAAGCTTTTGGGCACAAACACCCTTCATCAGGCATTGGAGAAAAGATTGTAAAAGTTCTCCTGGGTGGAAATGAACTTTCACTGCCACCCAGGAGAACTTTTACAAACTTTTCTCCATAGTTACTGCGCATTAAGTTTAGTACATGGAGAACAAGTACTAAATCAATGCACAGTAACCGGCACTACTGCGCAGTAGCACCAGCGCATGGGTTTTTACAGATGCTAACTGTGCAGTAGCTTAATACTACTGCAAAGTAGCGTATTAGCACAGGTTTTGCCCGGCATGCTATTGTGCAGTGTTGTTAGGGTACTGTGCTGTGAGCATCTCATGTACATGCACCCGCTGTTTCCTAAACTGAGTTTGGATGCACACTGGGAGGGTGCAGATAAGGAGCTGGCTTCATTTCTGGGTAACCTCCGTTATCCTGGTACAAAAAAACAATGAAGACAAGGTAGCTTAGATTTACTGTAAAACAGGTTCAGAGACATTGACTCCACACCTCCTCAACGTAAACAGCTCACGCGCTCTGCCTTCGCTGTCCCTTAATTCTGGGATAGCTCACACATGTTATTTATACTGTAAAAATATATATACACAGCTCTGTTTTTGGAGTGCTGAGAAGCCCTTAGCTAGAACACGCTATTCCTGTCCGTTTGTCAAGAAGAAAGCAAAAACAGCCTCCGGACACGTCTTGATTTCTTTTGTTTGTCCTGTCCTATGAACAATGGGATGAGATCGAAAGCCTTTGGATGGATTGCGGCCTTCTGGAGGGACCCTGGGGTGATCAGTCACTGATGGCAAATGCAGATAATCTGTGCTATCATTTGGATTGTTTTCTGAGCTTAGAGGGGGGAAAGAGATTTAGCCCATTTGTTATTTCTTGTGCGGCTAAGGGACAGTGAGCAGTTTTGTTTACTCTCCTGGCATTTTTTGGAGGCAGTACTGCAAAAAACAATTAGACCAGCTCTGCGTGTCTTTTATCTCAGAGCTGGGACATGCCCTGTTCGTTTAAAGCCCCTGCTTCTTGCAGGTATGTAATGATGTGGCCCCCCTCCCTCCGCCTCCCCATAGACACACACTCGAAACCAAAAGAGGAATAAAAACAATCCCTCTCGGTTTAATTTTTCAGCCAATCCCCAGATTTTGTTGAGGATTTGGTTTTATTTGGCTGGTCAGTGATATAGGAAACGTTCAAAAGCACCACGGTGGCATGAAGTAGCTAAGCACGAGCTAACGGGCACGTGACTTCTCTCTCTCTCTCATTTCAGAGCATCTTTATGGACAGGGGAAGGAGTCAACTGCTGCGCTTCATCGTTAGCCAGGCCGCGTACCTCCATCAAGCCCAGCTTGGTCATGTCTCTGTATATGACATCCCACCAGCATCTACATCACACTGACCTGGATTGCATTTGTAGGATTTATTTGTCTGTCATCTCTGTTTTCTGCAGGGTCCCAATCACTGGAAACTTTTCAGCTGTAGCTCATCTCAAACCTTTGTTTTCATTTCTGAGTCTCCTTCCAGTGTCTTCGATTGCCGCATACTCGCTCCACTCTACGGCTGCCCTCCGCTGAAGAGCTCTCACCTCTACTGCCGCCAGCCTCCAATGTCTGTTTTCAGCTGCTTCCAGTGCAGAGATCAATAGGGTTACTCACCCCTTTTGAAAAATGTGCACTTTGATGTGAAACCCAACATTTTTATCAGTCCATAATTCTGTCGGCTTCTCCGCAGAACATGTAGCACCAGCACAATAACTCTTTTAACCTCATCCTTGATGAGCTGTCAGCCTTGACTATGTTTTCTAGGCACAAATAAGACTCTCTTTGCTCTATGACTTTGATGCAACTTCATTGCAGTCTTTCATCTACTGTCCCTTTTCCTACAAACAACAGTTTTGCCTTCTCGGGGAGTTTTCTATACGTGCAAGTCGAATATGCCAGTTTTCCAAGCAAGCTCTAATCAGTTCAAAAGCATCTGCCAGTTGTGCGTGTCATCTGCATAAATGTTGGAGCTTAACTTTAAGTCATCCAACCTCCTATCTTCCCACCTGTCTAATGTCCTTGTAGGTGTGGGCAGGGACATCTCTGAGCATGCCTCACCCACCTGCCCACTCGCGGTTGCCAAATCTAGAAATGGGGCAGTGGTGAAGCCACTCCAAGGCTCTTCCTCTGGAGACTTCTATCTCCAGCATGCTTGGGAGAAGGCATAAGAGATGCCTACAGAGCACTTTCACTGCTGCACGTTCAGGTTACTTGCCAGTGAGTGGGCAGGGTGTGCCAGGGGGTGTTCCTCTCCACATGGCATAGACATATTCCAAATGTCCCCTTAACAGTGATAGTGAGTCTACCACCTCTTGTTTTACATCCAACATTGCTTTGAACCAGGTGTTTAATTTTCTACTGGCTCTTACTACCTTGTAGTAGCATCGCTTTCATAATTGAAACTTTCCTGGGAAGCCTTATGGTTTTGCTGTTCTCCATATCACACCCCTCCAAATGCCTTTGTAACAGCCCCCAAAACAACCAGCATCTTTAATCTCCACTCCCACATTTTCCCCTTCAGCTGTTGGAGACCTGACAATGCAACTTCAGCTTGCTCAGAAGTTGCGCTGTTCCTTGCCCTGCATTTCTTCTAAAACTGCCCTTAATCTGCCAACAATTGCTCTCAGCATGATGTCTGCTGACACTGAGAATAAGTTTTTGCCTCTGTAGTGTTGCAGGCGGGTGGGATCCCCCTTTTTCAAGATCGGTGTCACTGGTGCTGTTAGCCAGTCGTCTGGTACATCCCCTTGTTCCCACACCTCCTTACATAATGCTTTCTTGACACGTGTCCTGCTGGCTTTTCACAGTGCTGGGTTGTGTGTGTGTGTGTGTGTATGTGTGTGTGTGTGTGTGTGTGTGTGTGTGTGTGTACTTATATATAAATAAAATAGGCCATATCTCTCTCTATATCTATCTATATAGATATATATATAGATATATATGGCCTATTCCTGAAGCTTCTCCCCTTATTTTTTAGCTATTTCACTGCTCAGTTTCTTCTTCTACTGGCAGTTCAGTGGTGATAGATACTCAGTTACTTTGGGTCTCCACTACCTGCAGAATGGATGGACTTTAGAGGTTAACACGTTGTCAAAGCCTCCTCTCCTCCCATATGTCCAACACCTCTTCAGCATTTGTTGTCCATTCCCAAGTAGCCTTTTTTACTGCTTGCATCATTGGCCAGATTGTGGCTCCACACAATGTGACCTTTTGGTAGACTGGTCTCATATCTTCATGCTGACTCCTCTAGTTTTTGAGCCTTTTGTTTCCAAATGCTTTGCTTTGTCCGGCTTTGGTGGTTTCTCCACAGCTTTGCACACTGAGGAATCCCTTCTTCAGTTGTGTTATACTGGTCTGTACCTCTATGATTCCACATTGTGGATAATAAAAAAGTAAGACTTTGTGTCATCATTGCAACCACACTGCAACCTCCCCAACAACCTGGAATTGTACCTGTCTTTCTTTTTCTTGCTTTTCCTCCATTTATATTTTTACTACCACGTTTCCAGCAGTCTTGGCTGGGTCACACTTTTCCTGTAACGATCCTGTTTGGCTGCTTGCCTGGCTTTTCCTTGTTTGCCAACACTTTCCAATGTACTCTGTACTGCAGGGGTGTCAAACTCATCTTGTGCCCCAGACCACGGGGCTCTTTGTGGACTGGATCCAGCCTGGATCCATCCTTACAAATTTCCCATCTGGTTAGTAGTGAAATTTCTTCATCGTTATGAAACACCCTCCAACATCACCTTGTGTATGATCCTTTAACTTATCAACATTATATGCAGTCCCGCTTGCATCTGCCTTTTTCTTAGCCTTGACTATTGAATGCTTCTTAGCCTTGAATATGGAAAATGATACTGTTGATAAGGAGGAATCATGACTTATTCCAGCAGTATTAACTGTTCCTATACATAGTTCACAATCACTGCTGTATGGCCTATCTTGCTACTAAGGTGGTCAATCTGGGTTTTCACGTGCCTGTCTGGGAAATGCCACATAACCTTGGGCAGATCTTTGTGAGGAAGCCAAGTACTCCCAATATTCACAGGAAGGGATCTCAAAAGGTCATCTAGTTCAACCCCCTGCTCCAGGCAGACAAATCAGACTGTGCATCTCACAGTAAGTTCTTACCCTGCCCCATCGAGATTTGCCATCCCAATATCGTGCAGCCCAAAACTTGCCCTTTCTTTACTATGTTCATTTCCAGCCTTTGCATTCGTGTCTCCCATTACCAGTGTGGCATCAAAACTTGGAGCCTCATCTACAATGCTATCCAACTGTTGATCCAAACCATCCTCCTCCTCCTCCTCTTCTGCTGCTTCTGTTGTGGGAAAACAGCAGACTGCAGTTATGCGCAGTTTATTGTAGGCAGGAGGAAGCCTCAGTTATGGCAATCTGTTCAGACAGGTGTTTCCAGCCGTTCCTTGAGACAACCATCCTTTCCATGGCTATAGCAATTGCGTCTCTATATTTTGCTGGTCTGCTTAAATGTCTGGACAAAACAATAACAAATAGTGTTATTTCTTTCCTGTACCCTGCCAACATGTCTCCTGGATGGCAGCAAGGGAAATCTGTAACTTCCTTAATTCCTTGGTTCCTAGCTCATTCTGTCCTGGAGCAAACACATTTCTAACATTCCTGCTTGCGATATGCTTCATACATTTAGTCATTATTTGAATTCCACGACCACGTCTGTTCGCCTGGCCTGGGTTGAAATCCATGCAAATCAGTTTGGTTTGCTGTGCATTTTCTGTCCCTGTATTTCAGAAGTCATGACTTGTTATGCCGGTCAGTCTTACCCAGGTAACAGGAACACCAGGTCATAGCCTGCTTGAGATGGGTATCCACAGATCCACCCTAGTCTCTTTTCCTTCCGTGGCTAACAAGCTTGGACTAGTCAGATTTGAAAGCAGATTCCTCCTCTCTTGCATAGAGGTGCCCAAAGAGACTCTGATACTTTTGTGTGGCCTGTTCTGAGATCAGTTCCTTCTAGATGCATTTGGTGCCCTAGCACGGCCTTTTATATTCAGCGCAATCCTTCTAACTTTTATTTCTGAAGGACTCAGACACTTAAGTGCAACTCCATTTTACCAGGTTCAAGTTCAGAGAATCCATTCATGAATTATGCAATACACTATTCTCTGGCCCTTGCGGCTGAGTCACAGAAAAGCAGGGAGGAGGAGGAACACCCACCCACCTTTTAAACTGGCTGCTTTTCAGAGACACGGCGGGGGCGTCTACACATGCATTAATGCACCTTTTCTAATGCACCTTAAATTTAGTACCTCCAATGTGAGGTACTAAGTTAATGTGCATTCAGCTGTGCTGATGTGGGGTACCACATTTGCACACTTTTTAGTAATGCTTCATGTGCACTAGACTATTTTACTGTGCAGTAGCATAATGTCACGGTTTTACATGATGCTTAATGCGCAATAAAAGTCCCGGCATGGAACAGAATTTCACTTCGGCTTTCTAGTTGGAATAGAGTTTGTTAAAGACAAGCTGCCCTGATGCAAATAATAACCAACAAAACCCAGTGCCATCCGAGGAGATAGCAACACACGCACTAATTTCTTCTTAGAGCTGCAGCAGCCCTCCTGGGCATCCCCTTCCACTCCCTCCTTCAGCAATGGGGTGAAGTGCTGCGTGGAGTCACAGAGAAGGGAGTTGGAGGCAGGATCATCCCTATCCAGCCCATCCTATATACCCATAATCTAAACTCTACATAAGACTGCTGTCAACCCTGCCTAACACCCTAACCTGCCACAGGTAAAGCAGGGGAACCACAGTAGCCGATGTCCTGTTTGTATAAAATCTTGTCAATATAAGCTCAAGAGATCCCAGGTAGAAGGCTACTCCCCTGCTACAGAGGAAGGCAACCCCCCCACCCCAGTCCATATCAGTCTGACCAAGGGGTAAAATTCCTTCCTGACCCCAAATATAGCTATTGGTCTCACCCTGAGCAGATCAGCAAGCCCCTCTATGCAGGAACCTCTGGCTTTGCTCCTACCAAGGGAATCAGCACAGCCCAGCTGAAGTCCCGGCCTTAGCTGTAGCCAACACCCAATGACTCTGGGGAGGTTTAAACACATCCTGGCACATATAGCAGAAAAAAAGTGGGGAGGGGAACAACCAGCAAAGCTTAGATGCGTGGGAAATACCATGGTAGGGCACAGGCATCACTACACCTAGATCATCCCCGACCAGGGGCTGTCCAAACTCTTCTTGAACACCTCCAGAGACAGGAAGTCCACAGCTGCCCCAGGTGTCTACTCCACTGCCTCACTGCGAAGAAGTTTATCCAGATATCCAATCTGAACTTACTTTGCCGCAACTTCAAGCCATTAGCCTAAATCTTTCTCTCTGCAGCAAGAGAGAAAAGGTGCTTTCCCTCTTCTTTATGGCAGCCCTTTAGGTAGCTGAAGACCCTTTCCACAAGCTGAACATGCCTAGCTCCTTCAGCCTCACCTCTCATGACTTGCTTTCCAAGCCCTTGATCATTTTGTTGCCTGACTCTGGACCTTCTCTAACTTCCCCACATCCTTTTTAAAATGTGGAGCCCAGGACTGCACACAGTTCTCCAGATGAGGCCTAACCAGTGCCAAGTAGAGGCACTATTGCCTCCTGAGTCTTGTACCTAATGCTTCTCCAAAACCGCATTGGCCTTGTGCGCGGCTGCATCACACTGCAGACTCATGCTGAGTCTGTGATCTACCAAGACTCCCACCTCCTTTCCCACAGAGCTGCCATCCAGCCAGGTGTCCCCCATTTTGTCTTTCTGTTCTTGATTATTCCTCCGGAGGTGTAGCCTCGTGCATTTGTTTGCACTGAGCTTCATCCTGCTAGCTCTAGCCCAACTTTCCACTCTGCTGAGATCCTTCTGAATTGCACTCACATCCTCTGATGTGTTCACGGTCCTTCCCAGTTTTGTGTTGTCTGCAAACTTGCTCAGAAAGCTTTCCACACCAGCATCCAAATTGTTAATAAACATATTGGACAATGCCAGGCCCCGGACAGACCCCCGTGGGACCTGTTAATAATTACCCTTTGCTTGCAGCTATTGAGCCAGTTATCTATCTACCTAGTCTATAAATACATCTGGGAGAAAGGCTGACACAAACCAGACTATGCTCTGTTCAGACTCACTAGCTCCAAGCCTCACTCTTTCCCAACATAAGCTTATAAAGCAAGCAGAATCATGTTTTGGGCTGTAACTTATTCCCTAAATTGACTTCTTAAAAAGCAGCTATCAGAGAGGCAGACCCAGGTATGAAGCAGCGCTGGGAGATACATTGAGCATTCAGATACAGCAGTAATTTGTATAGGGGGAGGTCGAACAAAGCCGGGGGTGGGTTGCCTGAGCTGCTCGACTGCCAACAGGGGCATGATGGTGATTGTGACTCATGGGAAGTTGAAACCAGTCGAGCAATAATTGTTCTGCCTCCATTCCAAGCACTTATGCCCAAGGTTTTCAAAGCTGCCTGCGGGATCTGGGTGCCTGATTTCTATTAACACGAATGGGACCTTGGCTGCCCAGATACCAAGATGGCCTTTGACAATCTCAGCTCTTCAAGACCTTTCACAGATGTAAAGCCAAATCCAGCTCCATTTCCCTGCAGAAGCAACTCTACTGAGATGGACAGGGCTACTGCGGATTGAAACGCCGACCCTAATGACTATGAAACTATAACTCTGAAACTATGAAATGGATCCCAGCAGGTGATCTGCGCATGACTTCTGTGCCTCTACAGCCTTCATAACTGACTCGAGGCCTAAAATTGTGCCCCAAAGCCCCGACGCTCCATTCCCCATGCACCAGAGCCCATGGCGAGGTCCTCAGGATGGCAGCAGGGGAACAGTGTGAATGAGAGGATATGGGGGGGCCTGCCTGTAGGTGCTCCAAGACTCAGTTTGTGCCTGTGTATAATAGCATCAGAGCTGGGAAGTAAGTAGCAGAGCCTAGGCCAACCCATCCCTGCCCAGACAGGGCATTTGACTCATGCGCCGTATGTACTTACAGCCTCCATCACCCAGGGAATTTATCCGAAAACCTCCATGCTTAATGAATTTATCCTCCCAGCATTTCCATGGTACAGGGGGCAAATATTATGCTCACTGTTCAGACAGGGAGCTGTGGCAGAGGCAAAGGGATTCACCTAGGGTCATGCAGGAAGCCTGTGTCAGAGCAGAGTCTCCTAACCACCAGACCCTGTCATCTCCAAGGAGGAAGCTTAGTCTACTTCTCAGGGTGCAACTAAGCACCCTGGGTTCATTTTGGTTTGTCTCCAGGTGTTCAAATACGTGGATGTCTTGGCCTCATAATTATTCAGACAGGGAGCCAGTGTCTTTTTAAGACAGCCCTACACCTCTGTGTGGGTGAAGCTATTTTGACACCTCTCCCCAGATGGCAAATTCAGACTTGGTGTCCACCAGGCTACTCAGTATTAAAGCCCATATCCCATCTCCTCTGCAGAGGACCCCAATGCATCATTCTGCAGCACTCCTTGCCAAGCAGGGGTGCGATGGTGGGGTCACAACCTCCTTCAGGACCATGTTGCAGGAGCAGCAACTGGGGACTTTAAAAAAAGTCCCCAAAACTGGTAAGTATTTGCCCACCTACTGCTTTCCCCAGTATGCTCAGTGGCATGTCCCCTCCCCTCTTCTCAAATGCAGCCACCTCTGCAGCACCAGCCACCGTTCCCACACCCCCCTGGATCCACTTAGGTCAGTGGATTTCAACTTGTGGTCCGTGGACCCTTGTTGGGGTCCACCAGCTATGCCCAAAGGGTCCATGAAAGATGATGATGATCAATCAAAAGTATGTGAATAGCCACACTTACAATTCAAAAGGGTCCACACCTCCTTTCAAAATTGTCCGTAAGTGGAAAAAGTGGTGGAAAACCACGTACTTAGGTTGTTGAGAGCAAACAACCTCTGTTCTCTACAAAAGTATCTCTCTCCCCGTGTCAAGTTTTGACCCCAGAAACAGAGGAGCATCAGAAACTCCATGAAGTCCACACCCTGGGGCTGCTGCCTACACCATGCCCTGTGGCTGTGCGCCACCCCCCCATGCAGCTGTGCAACACCCCCATGTGCCCCACACCACACCCCAGGGCTGCTCCCCATGCCACGCGGGCACAACCAGTGGGTGCTGCCTGCACCCTAGCTGCTCCCTGCACCATGCCCTGTGGCTGCACACCACCCCTCCGCTCAGCTGCATGCCATGCCCCCCTTGCACAGAGGTCAATGGGGGCTGCACAAGTATAAAGGTGCCGGAAGGGTAGAATGAGACTCCGTGTATCTAGAGCTGGTAATGTTTTATCTACCGGCACCTTGTTAAGCCATGCCCCTGCCAATAGCTGTAAGCTTGCTCCCTATTGTATAACAGATACTTTTCTTGGGTTTCCATGCTGTGGATGTCAGTGCTTCTGGTTAAGAAAGCACCGTGCACAGGAAGACGCAGGAAAAATCACTCCTCAGGCTGAAAGTAGCACTGCCTTGTCTAGACAGTGGAATATCAGCCAAAAATCTGAGCCAAAACCAAGTCATATCCACTCGAATGCTGGATCGGGGAGAGGCTGCTCTTTGGCTGGAAGGTTTTTCTTTGCTGACTTGTGGAGGGAGCAAAAAGACAAGAAAAGTCAGGTTAAATTGTGCAGACCCCTAAGAAACAAATGAATTCACAGTGATGGACTCTCTCAGCTCTACTCTGTCCCTTGCGCTTTGCAGGCTGACAATACTACCCAGATCTTACACAGCAGTATTTTTTATTCCTATATGCTTGAGCATTTTACCAGGATCCATCCCCATTTACAGACAGGAAAATGAGGCATACAGAGGTGACAGGTTGTGTCCGAGGTCCCCATCAGGCCCCAGGAAGACCTGAAAAATAGAACCCAAATATCTGATTTTCCTTTGGGCTGTGGTTACCGTATTTCTTGCAATATATTCCCAGTCCAGTTTTTGGGCCTCTTTATATTCTCTTTCCCCTTTCACTCATTTCCTGCCTTATAACTGTTCTCTCAGTCTCTCAGTTTTATAACCCTTCACTTAAGACTGTCCAACCCAACACTGTTCCTCATTGCTTTAGGATGTAGCTTATTCCTGAGTTTTGCTACAGCAGAAAATTCCAGTTTTCCAGCGAAGTTCATATTCAGAAGTGCACTGCAGGAGAAATGCCAGCATTAGACTTGGATTTTGAGCCTTTGTTCCAAACCTCTCCCTGCAGTTTTGATTCCAAACTGCAACTTAATTTCTGAGCTCAGTTTAGACCCAGCTACAAGAGACTGAGAGAGGGGCTCTAATCATCATAAAATCAAATGGGAACAAATTCTTAGGTTGGTTGTGTAGGCAGATATGCTTTTCTAGTGGCTTTCATAGGGATTTGCAGAGGAAGCATGACAAACAGGGATCCTAGAGGCATGTCCTCGCTCTGGAGGGGACTGTGCTGCAGTGGACGCAGGCCATGTGCCTACAACCCCAAAGCTTGGCTCATCTATCCCATCCCCTCCAACCTAATCCTGTCTCACCCCCACCTTTAACTCTTTGTTCTAATCTCTCCTCTTTAATCCCACCATAACTCCTCCCTGAAATCCTAGCCTTCTCACCGAGCCAGTTTTAGTCTTCACCCACTGCATTCACCATCCCAGTCCCACACTCCTTGACCAATCACCCAGTTAAGCTATACCTTGCATTACCAGCTGTGCTTATATATACCAATAAGCCTCCTATACTGCATCAAAACCTCCATGTATGTGTATTACATATACGCAGAGAGTTTCTAAGTCTCTAGTGCTGTGAGGATGTTATTTATTTTGTCCATCTTGGGCATGTATACATGTGGTTTTAAGTGAGGCTGCACCCCCTCTGCTTTCCCTTCCCCTCAGGTACCAGGGTGGAAGGGGCCCTGGTTACACACCCAAGCAAATGATTAGTGTAGTGCAACAAAGCCTTCAAGCGCTCCAAGGCATCAACATTCACTAGACATCCCTTAGTTTGCTGCACGGTATGGGACTGTGAGGTTTTTTTTCTTTCTCTGCCCTCAACAGATGGGTTCCCGGGGGGAAGTGCACTCAGTGCTATGTGCTTCCTCATTGCTCTGAAGGCACCTGTATTATTTCAGGTATAGTTTTGCTTCTGTGCGCTTGGTGGGGTTTTTTAATTACTATCCAGCAGGGAAGCACTTGTGTTAATTTTGGAGAAGTGGCTTATCATGGGGCAAAGCTCCAGAGAGATTTTGAAGCCCTGCCTGCTGTGGCAGTCTCTTATTTTCTTGTCTTTCCAGGGTTTTTATTGTCTGAGACAGTCAGGTTCTTCTTTCCAGCTGCAAGTTTTTATTACACTAAGAGCAATCATTTGGCTCACAGACACCTCTCCTTGCAGACGTAGGGAAAGAAGAATCACCCAAATTGCTATTGCAGATGGAGTTTAGTACGGTTCTGGTAATAGTAGCAGGCTAAAATTGAGAAACCAGCCTCATTAAAAGGATTTTTTTTCCCTTAAGATTCTTATTCCCTCCAAAATGAGGGTGGGTAGCAGAAGGACCTGATTCAAGGTCCATGGGAATCTTTCCTTTGACTGCAGAGGTATTTTGATCCAGGCCATAGAAAAGGTTTCAATGACAGAAGAGACACTGGGCTCATGAAATGATGTGGATGCAACTCCTACTCTGCCACAGGGACTTTAGGAAGTCATATAGGCCTTGGTTCACCCATTGATTTCAATGGTAAATGAGGTACCTAAATAGGGTCAAGGCGCCTAATACCACTGTGATTCTGGTTCTTCGTCCCTTTCTTCCTCAGTACCTGTAAAATGGGTATAATAATACTGCCGCAACTCTTAGGGCATAGTCAGGTACATTGCAATAGTGAAGTAAGTTGCAGGTGTCTATATGCTGCAGTAATGGAGATGGGTTAATACCTAACACAGAGATGTAGAGAAGTAATGAAAGGCGAAGACTCTGTCCAAACGCCTTTGTTGCTAACCCATTTCCGGATCTATAGGACCAGCTGGGTCTATTTCTGGCTTGCTTAGTCCCCGCTCTCCCATACCAAGGTCTTATCTCTGGTGTGAGTCACTGTGGCAGGGCGCCCTAGGGGTGCCATGACCTCCCCTAGTGCCCCCTGGCTACCGTGTCGAGCCGGTGTCAATGCACCCTCACCAATCCTGCCCGCCACGTCTTTGATGGTTTAAATGTTTAGGGGAGGCTGCCTTTTCTATTTGCTTTGACACGGTGCCTTGATGTCCAGTTGCCCCGGCGCACTCTAGCGTTAGGGGCTACCCATAAGTCCTACTGTAGCCCGCTCTGGGGCCGGTCTCGCGCTCACGCCTGCTCTGGGGCTCTGCTCAATAGGGCTCAGGCAGCCTTGGCCTTACCTGGCCCTCAGGACCCCTTTTCCAGGTCCTATGCCCCACTGGGGCATTCCCACAATTGGGGCTCAGGTGGCCTCAGCCTTACCTGGCCCCCAGACCCCTTTTCTGGGTCCTGTGCCCCACTGGGGCTTCCTGCCTGAGCCCGCACTGGGCTCCTCCTGAGTCTGCCCACTCTGGGGCCGGGGTCAGGACACCCCAAAACGCAGCGCCCTCTACAGTGCCAGGAACCCCCCTACTACTGGGGAGCTCCTATGAGGCCTCCTCCAACCCCTACAGCCTCACCCGGTCCTCCGGTGTTACCCAACAACAAACAGAAAATACAAAGCCCCGGCTATAACACAAATTCCCAGGCACCTGGCTGTCCTCCATGTATATCCCCATCAGGGTTTTCTCCACCCAGTAGCCTCCTACCGCACTCAGGCCACCAGGCTTTTCTGCTAGGCCTGCCCGGCTTGCTCCAGCCAAGCTCCACCCTCCTTGGCTGCCAGACAGGAACTGACCTTCCGGCCTCAGCCTGGCTGTTTATAAAGGCCAGGCCCCGCCCCCTTCCGGTCAGCTGCTCTGACTGGTTGCCCCGGCAACCCGCACCTGTGCTGCCCTGGTGACTGGCAGCTGAGCTCCTTTTACCGTGTTTCAGTAGCAGGCACCTCAGTGCCCTGCTACAGTCACGCAGGTGCGAATCCAGAAGGGCAGCCAGAAGGTGGGCCCAAGGTCTTCCTCCTAAGGGAAACCTCGTCGCGACTCAGTTCAGTAAAGCAGCACGAACCAAGCAACCTGCTGCGCATCTTGCTGCCAAAGGGAGTCAGACTGTCTCTAGGAAGGGAGGCCTGACTTCAAATACATCCTTATCTCGTTGGAGGGAATGTCTAAATCCCCCAACTCCTTGCTCTGTATTGGTATTGCTAGCATGAAACTTGTAAATGTAGGGCGCTCTCATGGTTTCTCCATTGAGGATCTGACTCTTCTACGGACACTTCTCTGTGAAGAAGTTTCCATAGAAACTTGCCCTGCACTTTCCCTTTCTCAAACCGTTTTGCAAACATGAGCTCATTAACACTTGTCACCCCACCCTGTGCAAGCAGGGGCCTAAGGCGCTCCCAGCAGTGTTGGGTTTCGAAACACAGATGCTGTTTTATTTATTTGCAAACGCGCTTGAGGGGCTTGGGTGACGGTTCGTTTTCCCTTTCTATTCCAAGCTCTATTTATAATGTGTTTGTATGTGGAAATGTCACGGGGTTATTATCAGCATGAATTTCTCTCCCTGGAAGAGTCTCTGGCGATGTTCTGTGGCCTGCTTTATACAGGAGGTCAGATGAAGTTATCACAGTGGTCCCCATGGCTTGAAAGACTATGAAAAAATATGAGAAAGTTCCTGGCTGCCTCTGACTTTCCTAGGATCCATCTTCCTTCTACCTCCATGGCCAATGCCCGAGGGAAATGGAGCTGAGTCTCAGCTCGTGCCGAAGGTTAGCTGATGTGTCCCGCTAAACTGAAGGGGAGAAGCAAGCTCCCAAGTAGCGACGTGTCCTCTCTTCTTCCATTCCTGCCAGTGGGAGAACCTCCTGGGACCACCCCTGTGACAATATGCCAAGGGTTGCTCCTCTCACAGAAAGGCAGAAGCTGTCACCTATGGTTTTGTTCCTACTGCACGCCAGGTACTGCTCTGTCTGTACCGGGGAGCTCATTTGTTGGTCCCGTGGCATGGATGAGTGGTGCAGGGCAGGTCCATGGGGCTCACACTACCTCTGTTTGTCCCCACCATGCCTGGATTGGGCCCATGCCACTAGATTGAGTCTGAGCCACCTGGTTCTGCTAGGCCCCATGCTGCTGGGTCCTATTTAGGTACCTCATTTACCACTGAACTCAATGGGTGAACCCAGGCTGGTGTGACTTCCTAAAGTCCCTGTGACAGGGTAGGAACTGAATCCAGATCATTTCATGAGCCCATTGTTCCTTCCCTCGTTGAAACCTTTTCTATGGCTCGGATCAAAATACCTCTGAAGTCAAAGGAGAGACTCCGATGGACCTTGAATCAGGCCCGGTGCTGCCTCCACTCAGCCCAGCATCCCTGACCTAGCACACAAGCCCTCTCTATCTGGTCCATGGGATTGGCAGAAATTTTCCAGACCGTGGGTGTCCCATGGACCAGATAGAGAGGGCCCGTGTGCTAGGTCAAGGATGCTGGGCTGAGCCAACTAATGCATCTGGAAGATGGTTGGTTTACCCTAAGCAAGTTCATGGATGACACCAAGCTGCGGGGTGTAGTAGATATGCTGGAGGGAGGGCTAGGATTCAGAGTGACCTAGACAAATTGGAGGATTGGGCCAAAAGAAATCTCTGAGTTTCAACAAGGACAAGTGCAAAGTCCTGCACTTAGGACGGTGCAATCCCATGCACCAGTGCAGGCTGCGGGCTGACTGGCTGGGCAGCAGCTCTGCAGAAAAGGACCTGGGGGTGACAGTGGACAATAAGCTGAATATGAGCCAGCAGTGTGCCCTTGTTGCCAAGAAAGCTAATGCCATACTGGGCTGCATTGGTAGGAGCGTTGCCAGCAGGTCAAGGGAAGTGATTCTTCCCCTCGATTCAGCACTGACGAGGCCACATCTGGAGTCCTGTGTCCAGTTTTGGGCCTCCCCTACAGAAAGGATGTGGACAAATTGGAGAGAGTCCAGAGGAGGGCAACATAAATGGTTCGGGGGCTGCGGCACATGACTTGTGAGGAGAGGCTGAAGGAACTGGGCTTATTTAGCTTGGAGAAGAGAGGAAAGGGGCAGGAATTTAATAGCAGCCTTCAACTCCCTGCAGGGGGGTTTAAAAGAGGATGGAGCTGGGCTTTTCTCAGTGCTGACAGGTGACAGAACAAGCAGCAATGGTTTCAAGTTGCAGCAAGGGAAGTTTAGGTTGCATATTAGGAAAAGCTTTCTCACTGGGAGGGTGGTGAAGCACTGGGACAGGTTACCCAGAGAAGCGGTGGAGTCTCCATCCTTGGAGTTTTTCAGCCTTGGCTACACAAAGCTTTGGCCGGGATGATGTAGTTGGGGCTGGTCCTGCTTTGAGCAGGGGGTTGGACTAGATGTGACCTCCTGAGGTCCCTTCCCACCCTCATTATCTATGATTGCTGGCACCACTCCCCTGCTGTCAAAATTTTGGAGCTGTGGGGAGCCCTGCGGGCTGGACTCAGTGACTTTGCAGGCTGTGACTTGAGCAGTCTGGGTCTAGACTCCTCGTGGAAGAAACCTCAGCCGTGGTATGGCTCCAGGCTCGAGCCTTGCTGGGAAAACCACACCCATGGGTAAACACCATCCCCTCCCTTCTCAGACTCATCCAAAAGGGCTGTGAAGACTGCTGGCAAGTTCCTGCTCAGCACTTCTTCTCCAGACTTTGAGCAGCTCAGCTTGCCCTGCCTGCCTAGACTCCTGCTCCAGGCTCACCCCTTGGCCCATCTTACTTCCTCTCAGGTCCCTGACTCTGGTGCAGATCAGTGGTTCCTGATATTGGCCCATCCTTATGACTCCAATTCTGGTTCAGCTCCCCAGCGGGCAGTGCTGCTCTAACCACTGCTCACACACTGGACTGTGGTTATCCGTGGCATTGTCTAAAACTCACCCACTGTATTGCCTGAATATCACTCTTTTCTGGGAAAGCCTCAGCTCAGGTATTGCTCGGCCCCTTCACACAAGATCAATAAGATTGCACCTACTGATTTCTCAAGCTCCCATCACAGGACTGCTCAAGTCATGCTACTAGCAGGGGCACTTTGCCTTTGGCACCTACAACCGCCTCTTACAGTATTCCTCAAATCTCACTCTTGCAGGAGAAATTGCCCCCCCCACCCCAGTGTTGCTTCAATGCACCCCAGAAACTGTGACTGTGGTACTGCTCATAGCAGTACGAGAGATCACATCTACTGTATTGCTGAAACTGCACTGCTAGGAGGAAAATCCACACCGTTGTGATTGTTTGAACCCCATCGGTGGGATCACTCAAACCATGCACATGGTATTCCCCAACTTCAAGCCTTACAGGAAAACCTCACCCACAGCACTGCTCAGACTCCTTGCCTTGCGGAAGAAACCACCCCCCAGTCTTGCTCCGGCTGTACCTACAACACGGCTCAACCCGCATCGCTGGAAGGCACCCAAACTGTTGCTCAAGCTGCATCCGTGGCATTTCTAAATCCTTATCTCCTTGACGTACTTCAAGATATTGCTCCAGGCTCAGCTTTAGCAGGAAAACCGCACCCCGAGTACAGCCGAGACTATACACTTGCTGTATTTTCTCACATACGGCGTGCACCTTCCGGCCCTCAAATCACCCTGCCCCAAATTTGGGAGTATGTTTTAAGTGGGGAAGCTGTTTTCTCTGCTGGAAAAGAAGCATTGCCTATGCTAAACAGCTTCCAAGGTGACTGCCGCTTGTGTCTGCTCTATTTACAAGGAAACCGAACTCGTGGTAGAGGTGATATCTATTATTAGACCAACTCGATTTCTGCCAATAAATAAATAAATTCTTTATTTGCAAGCTTGCAGGCAACAGGCACCTTTCTTCAGGCACAGGAGAAAAGACTGTAAAAGATCTCCTAGGTAGACATGAAAGTTCATATTTCATAGGAGGGTTGAAGGTGGGGTAAAATCCCCTGTTTGGAACAGCTCATTCTATGCTGATTAGGCTCTGAGAAAAGATGTCATCTCTACCACAAGTTGTGATTCCTTTTGCCTCTAGATCAATAGGGCCACAGCATGGATACCTGACTTTATTTGCAGGAACTTATATAAATAACTACTTATAGTAGAGAACTATAAGTCTTGCTACTGCCCTTTGCAAGGGGCTGGTGCCTAGCCTTGTGTGGCACAGAGCAAATCATCTTGGGAACATGAAAGTGTGGCATCACAGGAGATAGTCGGCCACAGCAGGAAGTCCCTGATGCTACAATTCCTGGGCACACGCTGTTCCTGGGAGGATGTACACAATGTCACATGTTTGGCCACGACTCCGGAAAAATATATATTTTTGTTACGTTCTGCCTTTCAAAAATATGGAGAGTGTTTCATTTGGGGGCATGTTATAAGTGAGACAATATGGTATTCAAAATTCACCTGCTTGGTTCACTTTTCATGATCAATGCACGATTTAGAAATGTGGAAGGACTGCAGCTGCGGCAGAGGGGGCTTCTGCATTGTGCTCGACTCTGAGCTGATGGGATCATCCTCCTTTTGAGCAAAAGGGAAATTTAGCCTCCGGTTCAAAGCAGCAGGAAGGAGCAGGAAGAGGCGTCTCAGCTGCTTCACCCATGCACTTTAACTCTCCTCCAAGTGCCAGCATGCTGAGACTGTCCATGTTCATTCAACTCTGCATTTCCCCCGCACGGCTCCAAACAACTCCTCTTGATTCTTTGCTGAATGAATGCCCTGGCATGAAACACCAACTCATTTTCTATTTTCATTCAACACACGGCCTCTCCCACACTGCTCCACTATAGGAGGATTTCTGCTGGAAGTCTACAGTAATGAGTGATGGAGCCTGCCACTTCGGGGTTGCCGGTACATGCACCGTCTCGGTTGGTGGTGAGCAATGACTGTTATTTTCGGACGGCTGTTCAGCAGCCTACAGTAGATGAAATGATCCAGGGCCAACTGTGTGATTCTAGCTGATAGGGAAGTGCATCGTGACCATCCCCACAGCTGGCTCCTGATGCAGAAGTGAGGCCAAGGCCCGAGTGGCCCCACAATATTGCTCAAATCTCACTTCTCATAGGAAATCTTCTCTCACAGTATTGCTCAACGCACACACCAGGGAGAGGATGAGCCCCACTCTCAGCTGCACTCTCTGGTTGGTCAAAACACACCCATAATATTGATCAAAACTTTGCCCCACACCATCAAGACTAGGCACGATGTGCCAGGCACGGTTTGGTGTTTTCATCAAGGATAGGCGAGGTGGAGCAGACTTCTCCTGTTTTCCTACAAGTCCAGCTGTTGTGGCATAGACCAGGGGGTATCAGTGATGGGTTAGCCAGCCTGGTCACAGGGACATGGGAATAAGTCACCCTACTCCCAGTGAAGGCAAGTCTTCCTAAGTGGTGAGCCTTGGCCCTGGGGTCAGCACGAAGCCTCGCCCATAGTTTTCTTCACACCTCTCCTCTAGCAGGGATGCAGGTCTCCCAGAAGTCCTCATACTGCAAGAGGAAACACATGCACACATCCTTGCTCAAACAGCACCTTGGGTATAGCCTTAGCAGGCAGGGCCTAACCCATGGTATCCCCTATATTACCCAAAGCTCACTCCCCACAGAGAAAAACTTCATCTATATTCTTGCTCAAAACTCATGCACTGTACGGCTCAACCCTTAGTTATGTCCTCAGTAGGAAAAATGGCACTCGTGGTATTACTCAGACCTCCCAACTATCAAGAAAAAGTATACACACACACACTACTGCTCACATAGCAACCCGAGGAAGGAGATCCACACCCATGTTATTGTTTGGATGATGCCTAATTTATTGCTTAAATCTCATGCAGAAAAGGCTGAGTGTCAGCTGAAGGACAAGAGCAGGACAAATGACTGCTGGCTCAGAGATCGGCAATGCTGAATAGACGGTTTTCATTTTCCTACTTCTTCTTTTTCATGGCTCTGGCTCAGGGACGGGGTCAGCTGTTCAGACCATTGTTCTCCACTTGTTGCTATCTGCTGCATCCTTTAGTTAGATGCTCACATCTCTCATACCTTTCCATCTCAGTCTTGGCCATCCTCTGGGCCTACTGCCAGTGGAGACCCTCTCACAGGTGAATCACACACAGTGGTCCTGCCTAATCATATGGTCAACCCATCTCCATCCAGTTTCTCTGACCTTGTCAATGATTTTTTGTACAACTCCCAAGTGTGTCCTGATGCTGTCTGTCTTTACTTTGTCCTTTAGGCTGTGCCCCAGAAGCCATCTCAACCTCCTTGCCTCACCTCTCTTCCTTTCTCCTCAATGGTCCAGCTTTCCATCCCATGTATCATCCTTGTTTTTATTACTGCTGCCATGATTTTTCTGGCCAAGGTGTCCTCACTTCCTATGGTACAAGGATCACGGGAATCAGGAAGAGGAGAGTCAATCAGGCCCACAGGCTTATGAAAATGAGTCATTGTACTGCAGGTGCCTTCCTCACGTCTACCATGCAAAAATGCAACCACCCCGCTGCTGAACCCCCACTCCAATCCATTTCCTGGCTCATTCTGCATGGCCAGAGTCAATGCCATCCTAACCACAGAAATGCAAAACCAGTCTCAGAGGTTCAAGTACTTCACCTCCACAGCCACAGATCCTTTGCGTGGCATCTTCTGGAAGTCCCCAAACAGAACAAGAAATTCCTGTCAAGCCCTGCATCTTCCGGAGGGATTTGATACAAAGCAAGCAGACGCCTTCCCCCACATCCTGCATGACTGACAGATTTGCCAGCCAGTGCTACAGTCCCTTTTAGGTGGATCTTCCTTGTTCTCAGACCCAGAAAGCTACATAGGAGTCACTTAGACACAGATTCACAAAGGTATTTAGGCACTTCACTCCTATGTGACATTAGAAGTCTGAATACCATCAAGAATCTTGCCTTTATTGCCCTCAAACATAGTTGCCCCCCTCAACCTGGAGGAAGGGTGTTTTCACAGATACCAACCAGGAGGCACGCGGTATCCTAAACACAAGCCACGTGAGGATTACAGAAGTCACGAGAGGGAGAAAAACAGGAAGAGGGAATGGAAATGAGATTCATCTTCAGCACCGGATATGGGCATATCCCACGTCCACTCTAATTAAAACGCTCACAGCATCTTGTGTATTCAGCATCCCCTGCTTTAAAATGGCAGGCGGGCACTTTAACTAAAACTCGTTCGATGCTGAATACACATGACTCTGCGGCTGCTAGAGTCTTTTAATTAAAACACAATGGAGCAGGCATCGGGCACATGTATAGGTGCTAAATGCCACCCAATTCCTTTTGTCTACACAGCTTTTATGCCCAAGTCCTCAAAGGTAGCTAGGTGCCCAACACACAGTGAAATCAATGTGAGCATTGTGCCTTATAAACTTGGAGAATCGGAGCCTTTCAGCCAAATTTTCAACAGAACTGAGCACCCGCAAGGAGGGAAATGTTTTCCAAAGAGTTCATTTGCCAGTGAGGCATTTGGATAAGTTATAATTATAGGTTTGTTCATTGAAAATCTAATCATAGGGCATCTATACACATGCTCTGGGGAAAGCGGCCTTCAGACAGGCGGCGTGTGGATACAAGTCTACAATGCCCGTCAGGTGTTCAAACACTATGAATATTGAGACTATATAAATAGACATTTGTTTCAGCAGACCAAGCCGGAGTGAAAAGTCTAGGCTCTGTTTGGTAAAAGCGTGTGATTTTGAAACCAGTCACCTGCATTATAGTCCCATAGCCCTGCCCGGGCATGATCTAACAGTCTAACAGCACATGGGTTGATGATGAGAAGCACGTAGTAATTGTCATCGATAGCACCTCTCATCCTGAATTTACACGGCACTTCGGGTCTGCAAGATACACTCAAGGGTCACGTCACCTGCTGCTGACATCCAGTTGGCTTTTGGAGGGAAAGAGATGGTAGTTACTTGATAGCACCAGCGATACCTCACCAGAAAGAAAACCACCATCTCCAGTTGAAACCAAATGAGGAAAGCATGACTGTTGGTACCCTTGGATTGGCTTCTAACACTCATTAATGGACACAAAGAAGTCTTCCCAAGAGGTGACAATGTCCATGACATTGGCCAACCATGCAAAGGGACAGAAGAGTGGGTGGGTGGGAGCCAGCTGGTCCTGCAGTCCCAGTGCCTGGAAGCAGCCATCTGGTTTGTGCTTCAAAGCCTGGGTAGTGAATGGGAGCTGAGACGCGGGCAGTAAAATCAACCCAGGAACCGGGAATCTTGCCAGCCCAGGATGGGATAGCCAACCGTGGGGTTGGTTCAACACCATGTGGAGAGCACTTTGCTCATCCTCTTGGCAAATGCGATGCATCCTGGTACTGGAATGGTATCGTGTGTGTTGCTCATGACAGAGCACATGCTTCCACCTGGGAAGTGAGCCATGTCCCTTCCTCAAACAGCATCCACCCTCCTGGTCTGTCCCGCACTTTCATATGGATCTTGTTAATCTCTTACGGTCTTCGGAGCCATTCAGCTTGGCAGCCTTTCCCTCCCTCATGTGGTTTGCTTTATCCTCTTGGCTGCAGCCATCATGGTCTCTGCAAAATAATGGGTCTAGGGGCAGAGCGCGTGAAGCTCCTTACAAGGGGCCTGGGCTCCTGTCACATTATGCTGCCACCCATATGGAACAAAACGTTCACCTTTTATTGACAATGACAGGAAAATGAGCACGAAGGAACCACAGGAGGATAATGTGTGCCCCTTCTCCAGAACAGGTTGCAGCAAGTTAGAAACAAAGAGACTGCCCTGTTCTGAGGCCTTCATGCAGAGCTGGACACAGGCATGGGTGAACCGGGCGGCCGCCCGGGGACCAGGCAGAAAGGGGGCCCAAAAATGATATTTCTTTCCTATTGTCTGATTATTATTATCATTATACCTGGTGAAGGGGGGCCCAAAACTAAAGGTTTGCCTGGGGCCGTGAGGAGTCTAGGTACAGTCCTGCCTTTAAGTCCTGCGTTCAACTGGAAGTCTAGGTACAGTCCTGGCGTGGAATACAGAAAACTGAAGCCAATATCATTCAGGAGCTGCACGGTCCCTAATTCCCAGATCTGATATTTTTCTATGTGGCCTTTTTGACAGCTCCATATTTTTCCTTGCATACAAGCAAAGTGAAAGCTTTTGTTGACTTGTCACCAACGTCTGACTAATTGATAGGGGCGTAGGTTGTAGCCGTGTTGGTCTAAGGACATAGGCAGACAAGCTTCTTTGGGTACATCTGACATCTTTTATTACCCCAACTCAAATATTATTATTATTTTATTAGACCAACTCCAATTTGAGGAGGGCTGCGCTAGCTTTAAAGTCCATTTCTGCATAGCAAAGAAGACATGCCACACTGAGCCAGGGTGGGATTCTGATTTAGCCTTCTTAGACGCGAGCCAGTGGGATTTGGGCACCTGGCTCCCTTCAGCAGTTTTGAAAATCCCACCCCAGACATCTTGCCATAGACTACAGTGCTAGCAAGCTGCAGAGAGCACAGCCCCCCTTTGCAAGCATGCCAAGTAGAAATGCGTTGCTCTCAGCATCTGATCAAACATTGCCTTACTCTGCGCACGACCAGTTTTGCTTTTGATCATCTAAATGGGACTGGCAAAGCTCTGCTTTGTGTAAAGGTCAGAACACCATTCCTTTTCTATTAGCCTGGTGCTTTCTGTCTTTATCTCCCCCCTTCCACCCGTTAGACAGTTCGACATGACACCTTCTGTTAATTATTCATTACAGCCTGTATTGACTTAGGTGACCATTCACATCATGAACTCACCCACCCTCCTGGCTTCCTGGGTTGAAAATTAGCTACTGGCAAAAAGAAAGAGATTAACTGTGCAACTGTCCACCTGGTGAAAGGTGACCAAAGCTGGGATCATCTGTTACTGATGAGCTGGCATTTTTTTCCTTACATCTGTAAATGGCTTTAAGATGACTTGTTACTGTTGCAAGCCTGTACATTCTTCACAGCTCATCCTACTTTGTTAGCATTGCTGTGCTATTAAACAGCAGGTTGGTTTCGCCCCAGAGACAGCTGCATTTTAGTGATGATGCAACCTTCATGTATATGCGATGGGTAAGTCTCTGTGAGCTTGTGTACACCATGGCAACCTCTCTGGCCACTCTCAAGCCCTTGGTCTTTGGTGCACTTGAGTGGCCATGAGGGATCAATCCAGGGCGGCCTTAGCAGTGAACTTTCCATGGGTCATGATATACTGTAGTCATCATGTAAATGAGGCCAACTACACCTTATTGCTTATGAAACATGCTGTAGCCCAGGGATCAGGAGCCTAGACCCTGCAGAGGCCTCCGTGGTGTTTTGGCAGGGGGAGAAGTGGTGACTACAGCTGTAGTGGTGTCAATGTGGGCCAGGTTGGAAGTGGCCCAGGCTTGGAGCTATGTTCATTAAAGCAGCCCCTAGCTCCCCCAAATTGCTCACCCCTGCATTCCCAGGTTTAATAAAACACAAGGATTGAGCTAAATGAAAATACAAGGCTTGCATCACCTTACTGAGCAGTAATCCCATCAATGAGCCCATCGATATCCATCCATTTGCACCAGTTTATACCCAGGGTAAGAGATCACTAAAACCCATTGTATATGGATGGGAATAAAGACCGGGGAAGAGATCATTAAAGCCCATAGAGGATGGAAACTGTTCTACATGACAGAGCTCAGCAGTGGTCAGCTAGCCAGGAAAGGAATTTGGGATCATGGTAAAAACATCCATGAAATGTTTGAACAGCCCATAGCTTGGGTAAAAGAGACAGAGGACAGGATGCAGGATTGCATTCCTAGAGCAATACAGCATAAAGTAAACAGTTACTTAAGACAACATCTAGTAGGTCTGTTAGCGTGCATCGTATCAGAGTAGCCAGCATACACAGCAGAGTTGGTTTTCACAGCTCTGATTGCAGGGCAGGCTGTGGCAAAACTGCCGTCTAAACCCAGGTTTTAGAGAAAGGGAGCGATATTTCCTCTGTGATAACTCCTGACAGCACAGTCAGTCCCCATTTGAATTTGTGCTGCTAGGAACGGATGAACCTTGTACAGGGTGAGGTTCTGGGATGACAAAACTAGTCTTAGTTTTTGTTATGTGCAATTTCCATCCAAGGGTTTGGAATTTGCTCTGTTGACACAAGTCCAGAATAACACCATGGAAAAAAAAGTACTGCCATGGAGTCACTCCATTAGTACAATGTAGTAATTGGGAACAGAGTTGGGCCTGCAATTTATTTCAAGATGGTTTCAGTTAGAAGTCGTGGGGGAGGTGGTTTGGTTTCGATTGCATGCTGTTTCTGTACAGCAGTGTAACTCCACTGAGCCTAATGGAGACACTTGGGATTTTCATGGAGTGAGGCCTAGTGAGAGGAGGATCAGGCCCCTCATTATAGGGTTCTGGTCAGAGCTGGAGACGTCACAGTCTAGATTCAGAGACTGAATCCTCCTAATAGAGGTACTTATTCAGTCTCTCCTGTGCTCCCTTGAAGGAGACTAGCCCTGCCCAGCCCTCTGTTCAGGGTGGTGGCCCTGGTCCCTCACTGGAGATGGAGAGGTCTTCAGGCAGGTCCAACTGAGGCACTATGTGCTCCCAGCATCTCCCTGCTCACACAGTCCTTCCCATGAGGGGACACAGCAAGAGACTGAGCCATGGGTGACAGATGCCAGTGACGTCACTTCACGTGGCACTGGAAGGCCATGCTTATGCCACGGTCCTGGCACTCTGGAGGAAGAGTGCTGCCGTGCACACCCTGCACACCTGCTTCTGCTCGCGTGTGCCAAATGTGGCTTTGAAGCTGCCAGGGGCAACCTGCTAGATACCGGGGGTGCCCGAGGTGCCACAGTAACACCTGCCAGGATGGCCTCCCTGCCACATTGCAGGGTTTGGCGTGTGTGTGTAAGTGTCTCCCAAATCTTCAAGAGGAGACTGCACAGACGCCTTGCTGGGATCATTTGATCTCAGCAGTATTCCTGCCCAGAGCAGGCGGGTTGGACTCAATGACCTTTCGAGGTCCCTTCCAGCCCTTCCTTGCGATGAGATTTCTATGATCTGATCTGAGCAGGAGCGAAGGGGCAGGGGATGCTATGGGGGGTCCTATTCAGGCATTGCAGAAGCGGCATAGATGGCCCTTCAGAAGCGACAGCAACGGGCATGTAGAATAGACTCCACGAAGCACAATGAACATCCAGGAAACAACTTCATCACCTCCCAGACCACAGCCGTCGTTCCAGTCTCGGACTTTGGGCCTGATCTCTGCACTCACTTCCCCCTGAGCACCACCAACTCTCCACACCCGCCGCAACAACAAGCGGCGGGACACCATGGGGGAGG
>NW_017729032.1:3616333-3620101 GCF_001723915.1 Gavialis gangeticus | reverse complement strand
CTCCCCCCTGACCCCCCCCACCCCCCCCCCCCCGCCGCAACAACAAGCGGCGGGACACCATGGGGGAGGAGGGGGCAAGGGGTCCTCAGTAGACAAGTCTGCACTCTACTCTGACTGCATGAGCCACTGGGCACTGCAGCTGGCCGCTCCTGCATGCAGCCGCTCCCACGGATGTGCATCTGACACCCCTGACACCGGCACCTTTTGCCAACAGAGTGAGACCCTGGCGCACACCTGCCTGGAGTGTGCCAGGTTGCACCCTTCTTCGGCCTCCTCCAGATCCCCTGCACCTTTTTTTCTTATGCATGGCCCAGCTGTGGCTTCACCAACCCCCAGGACCTCCTGGACAATCTCATCCTGGCCCTGGCCAAGGTGGCCGTCTATAAGACCAAGAAGGAGACTCTGGGCAAGGGAAACCTGGGTGAGTGTGAGGCTGTCTTTTTGCAACTCCTTCATTCACATCTCCAAGCTGGTTGGAGTCCACAGGCTCCCTCGACTCATTCAGGGGGGCAGTGGGAACCGGCCAGTGTGCTCTGTAACTGTCCCCTTCTGGATCCCTTATTTTCTGGGCCCTTATTCCTTTCCCTGCTTTCTTTTTCATTTGTTGCCAAGAAAGTAGTTGTCACTTCTCAGTGGCCTCCCTTTTTAAGGGAGTTTTATCATCGAATCATACAAAATGAGGGTTGGAGGGACATCAGGAGGTCACATCTGCTCCAACCCCCTGCTCAAAGCAGGACCAGCCCCAACTACATCATCCCAGCCAAGACTTTGTCTAGCGGGGCCTTAAAAACCTCCAAGGATAGAGATTGCACCACCGCTCTGGGTAACTGGTTCCAGTGCTTTACTACCCTCCCAGTGAGAACATTTTTCCTAATATCTAACCTAAACTTTCCTTATTGCAATGTGAACTCATTGCTCCTTGTTCTGTCACTGCCCTGGGTGTGTCAATAAAAGGCTTGTTTCCACTGCAAATAGCAGCATCCTCGATGCACCGCTCTGCTCAGAGGCACAACACATCGGTTATGGGTTCTGGGTAGCAGAGGGGCAGTGGTAGTGGCTGGGGCAGCAGCTGAAGGGACTAGACTGGCAACGGTGGCACTTGCCATTCTTGCACCCAAGCAAATTCAGTGCCCAGGGCTCATTCCCACCTTTAGTCCTGCTGCTGACTGCTCCCCGGCCAAAAGCAGTGCAGTCATGTTCAATCTGCTTGCGAATGCAGCCACGATGCTTCTGGCTCCGAAGGCAGCTGGCATGGACCAGGGTCTGAGCTGGGGTGGCAATCCCAGGGCTTTCAGGCTTTTGCATTCCCATCAAAATGTTTCTGTTGTCAAAAATATTTTCCATCCAGGAAGCTTCTGATGTCCAATTTCTAAGAGCCCCTGTCATCACGGAGGCTGGGGAAGTCAGAGGAAAGGGCATGGGATGCTGCTGAGTGATTTCTAGCCTTGCACTGTGTGTTGGGGGTGATGGCATTGTCAGACTGATGGCAGTGTGTTAGGGAGGCTGTCTGTGAGACAGGTCAGAGCCTGGCACCCTGATGGGTACAAGCATCATCTGAGCCTCAGTCCTTTGCTTTTTTTATTGCTTAGATAATTGCAAGGGAAAGCGTCTGAGCAAGCTCCTGCAAAAGTTACTCGACTTCTTCCTTTCAGAAGCATTCAGAGCGGGCCAGAGTCTCAAGGGCTCAGCGCACAACCTCAGGAGCTCTTTTGCCCACTTATTCAGGTGCCTAAATGAGAACTTGGCCCTTTGGAAACCCTGCAACCATTTCAGATGCTTTACTGGGAATGCAGACAAGATCTTGTGTAAAAATTTCCAAAGCACTGAAGCATCTGAGGACCTAGTGGGATTTAGGTGCTTCAGATAAATCTAAGCATGATGTCTGCCCTAACCTTTCCAGTGATATTCAGAGCACAGCTCCGAAACCACAAGCGTCCCTGCCACTTATCCCCCATAGCTCTTCACAGAAAATGTTATCACAGAGCTTTTTTTTTTAATTGTATTCATTGGGCACATCTTTTCTGCACTCATGAATAATGCAACACCTGAACTATTTGTCTCTAGTCATTGTAGTAAGAGTGATTAAGAAAACAGTATTTCTCTTAAACTGTTGTTGCAGCTCTTTAGTTAACTTTGCTGATTTATGTAGCTTAGTGACTGTCACCACCGTTAAAAGGACAGGTAAATAGACTCAGACCCCACAATCCCCAAGCAGGCAAAGCTTCTGCTGTCCTCGAGCTGCAAAAGTTTTCAGCAAAAGTTTTACCCAGCCCCACGCTGCAAGAGTGGGCTCTTTGCCATCAAAACCAGGCCCCTGGGCCCATCTGAATAGACCTTGTAGTACATTTTCCACTATACTTATCTAATCTTGGCTTAAACCCATCTAATGTTTGTGCAGTAATTACCTCACCAGGCAAAACAGTTCCACTGCCTGATTGTCCTCCCTCTCAGGAAATTGTTCCTAATAGCCAGGCTAAATTTAATCCTCCTTCCTTGTTTTATCAACAAGCATGAACAGCCTTCTCCCTTCACTTGTGGCTCTCCCTGTGAAGTAATTATACAGCGTTATCTGGCCAGAGGTGTTATTCCTACAGGTCAAATGCGCTTGATAATTCTCCAATATTTTTGCACGGTGCAATCTCAAGTCCTTGCCTCGCTTCGGCTGTAAGCACTCGAAGCCCTTCTGTTGTCTCTGGACCTGCAGAGCTGCTCCCCCTTGCACAATTCGGCCACAATTCGGAGTTAGGCCCCTGCAGAATCAAGAGATCAGCATAAAAATCATGTTTTAATAATTAATGCATTTTCCTGCCATTTTTTTCAGCCTTTGGGAAGCACCCAGATGATATCCTGGGGCTTTTATCTGCATGGCCAAGGCTAGAAATTTACCCTCTCTCTTTAATCAAGGGTGTCAAACCTATGGCCTGCAGGATGGATCTGGTCCAAGGAGCCATTTCCTGCTGCCCGCAGGGTTCCCACCAGGACTGGGAATTTGGGGGTGAGGTAAGCAGACGGGATAGGGCCTGCCCTACAATTCGGGGCTACAGGGCCCTGTTGGGAAAGGCCTTCGGTGGCAGGTGCCCGCTGGTGCTCACACTTGCCCCGCTGCCAACAGGGCCAGATCCAGCCCGTGAAGAGCCCCATGGCCTGGATCTGGCCTGGGGCACAGGCTGATTTGAGGCCCCTGTTGTAAATGGGAGCAGAGACTTGTACAGAATCAGAGTCCAGGAGCTGGGGCTTTCAGAGAAATCTCATGCATTGAGAGACCTGGGATGAGACGTGACAGTCGGTAATGCTGGAGCCGAGTGCAGCACTCAGGTCAAGGTCAGGGTCGAGTCAGAGTATGAACTCTCTTGCTTACAGGGTAGCTTTCCACTGTCCCCAAGGGTGCAGCTCTCAACACTCCTGTGCAATACTTGCCAAATGCAGCCGTGGGGAGGTGAAGGTGCAAAAGAGGCTGCTCTTGAGTAAGATCTGCATCTCCAGAGCCAAGAGCTCAGCCTACTCTGCCCCAGCTACACCATGAGTTCCCTCCTGTGGCCTGCACCCCCAATTTGGAGAGCCATCCCTACCCCCCAGCCAGAGGATGGCTGGCAGTAGGGTCAGGGCTTCCTGCCAGCTTCTCCTGCCTGAACGGGACTGCCTTTGGGGCATCACGGCTGCAGGGAGCAGGGGCTCCTCCACATAAATGCATGGGCTAACCTGCACAGCCACCGTTTTTTTCCCTAACAAGGCCACTAGGACTATGTTCTCAGTATCTGACTTTCCAAT
>NW_017729032.1:3608608-3611333 GCF_001723915.1 Gavialis gangeticus | reverse complement strand
GGCAGCCTTGACACTATCAGGCAGAAATCTCATGAAACAAAACTGTCAGTGAATGACATCAGAATGATTGAATACACTTTGTATGTGGTAGGGCTTGTGTGTTTTTGCTAGATGCTTGGAAACTCAGTAACTAGGGTGGGGGCAGCACAGCACTTGCCTCAGGGACTGACCATGAACGGGCACCAGAATCCCCCCCTCCAGGAGTCTGTCATGGCAAAAGAATCTCTTCGCTGCCCCTGCCTTGTCATAGGAGCTGGGCAGTGCAGTATACACCAGTGAGTGTACTGGGGGAGAGGGGAAAGGGAGTGGGACATACAGAATAGTACAATTACAGTCATTATATTGTATCATTCTGGTTAAACCAGTTTCTCCAATGATCCATATCATCTCCAGAGGTTTAATACACTGCCTTCTCTGTGTGCCTCCCAGCAAACTTAGTGGGGACATTTATTAACTACTCACTAAGGGAGGAGGCTCAGGAATATATTGATTATGAATTAAAAACACCTCCAGCAGACCCCTCTCCCTGCATAGTCCATAAAGCCATAGAGAAGTGGGGCTGGAAGGGACCTCCAGGGGTCAGGTAGTCCAACCCTCTGCCTGGGGCAGGATCAGCCCTATCCAAACCATCCTATACACAGCCATTGTCTAACCTCTTAGCAAAATCACGGTGACCCCTGGCACAACACAGACCTAACACCCTAACCTGCCACAGGTAAAGCAGGGGAACCACGGCAGCCAACGTCCTGCTTCTATAAAATGTTGTCAATATATGCTCAAGAGGTCCTGGGCAGAGGGCCACCCTCCCCATGACATAGGAAGGCAAAACCCCCATGGTTGATACAAAGCTGACCATGGGCTAAAATCCTTTCCTGATCCCAAATATAGGGATCAGTCTGACCCTGGGCAGAGAGGCAAGACCCATTAGCCAGAAATCTCTGGCTTTGCTCCTACCAGGAGATTCGGCACACCCCAGGTGAAGTCCCCAACCTTGGCTGCAGCCAATACCCAATACCTCTGGGGAGGCTTAAAAACATCCTGACACATGGAGCAGAAAAGTGGGAGTGGGAGCAACCAGCAAGCCCAGAAGCATGGGAAAAACCCATCGTAGAAAATAGGCATAGCTGCTGCGTATGAAAACTGTGAAAGCTTGGACAGTGCGTCTTGCACAAAAATGCAGGACAGTGGCTGGGGCAAGGCTGGGTTGAGGTAACAAGACTGCCACAAGAAAATCCCACGCCGCTAATGGCATGCAACCCATTAGACGTAAGAGAGAGTGGAGCGCTTGCAGTACCCAGCACCAGACCCATGCCGTAAGATAATAACAGTCATAATAACAGCCTCCTACCACACTTGAGAAGTGGTGGTTAAAAGCACAGGCCGAGACCTAGCACACTCATAACATAAATGTAGCAGGGCTCAGAAAAACCTACAAACTTCATCTACATCTCAGCTGAGCTCAGCGTCACTCAAGAAAACAAAAGAACTAAAATACGCATTTCAAGGCAAAGTCTGTAAGAGGCAAGAAAAGGCAAGGTGCATTGAAAACATGACTGTAAATATTCATAGATTTATAGACATTAGGGCTGGAAGGGACCTCGTAAGATCATCGGGGCCAGCCCCCTGCCCCAAGGGCAGGAAGTCAGCTGGGGTCAAAGGATCCCAGCAAAATAATCTTGGTTATACTGGTTAGCACATTCCCTCTTTGATTAAGACCTATTTCCCAAAGTAAATGTCCAATATCTGTCTAAAGTTTTATACTAAATCAGTCTATGTGACTGCATCTAACCTAACTCACACTTATTGCCCCCAGTGGCCTTTGATCCTCACTACCTCGCATTCGCATGTATGAATTCAGCTATATTTGTGAGAACAGGCAGTCAGTCTCTAAATTCTTACTGTGCTAAACCAGCGTGTATTCTCCTGACATGCACACCTGTTGTCTCCAGCGGTCTCTGATCTTCACTATCTCCATGAGCCATTTGATGAAGCTGTTTATTAGGCTCCATTGTTAAAATAGCTACTGAAAAATAGTATTCTGTGAGCAACATCCTAAAGGTCTCTCATTCAATCAATACCCAGCCTACTTGATTCCAAACTGATCAAAAGCTGGCAAACTTCACAAACACAGACACAAGCAGGTTATAATTGTAATACATTAATTCTGGCCTTGCCTGCTTTGTTTGGCCTCTGATGAACCAACCATCAAGAAGGAATGCTTTGAAGCTATGCAATTAAAACAGGATAAAAAGCAAGACAAGAACTGTCGGCAAGGTGTTGGTGCAGTCCAGGGAAGATCAAGAAGCCATCCTGTGCCACCCTGCCAAAAGTGAAGGATTCACACTGTTAGGCTGTACAAGAACTGCTTCCTGCCTGTGTTGGGTAAAAATCTCTGTGCAGCTAAGATAATACTAAGGACTAATAGCTTATTTTCTGTTGGGAAAGAATTTTTTTTCTGTTATTTTGTTTTGTAGCTTGTTGGTAGTTATTAAAGCAAGCATTTCTGCTATTCATCAACCGAGCGTTGGGTCAAGACATAAAGCACTAGGTTAGAAATTCGGTTTCTAAGTGCAACATAGCTGTGCCTAGATCATCCCTGACCAGCGGCTCTCCGACCTCTTCTTGAACACCTCCAGTAACCAAGAGTCCACACCTTCCCTTGGCATCTATCCCACCACAGTGAAGAAGTTTGTCCGGATAGCCAAACTGAATTTACTTTGTTGCA
>NW_017729032.1:3606789-3608597 GCF_001723915.1 Gavialis gangeticus | reverse complement strand
TTGTTGCAACTTCAAGCCATTGGTCCACGTCCTCCTCTCTGCACAGGAGGGAAAAGGTGTTTTCCCTCTTCTTTAGGGCAGTGGGTATTTGAAGACGGCTGTCATGTCCCCTCTTAAGTGGCTTTTCCACAAGCTGAACGTGCCTAGCTCCTTCAGCCTCACCTTGCATGACTTGATCATCTTTATTGCTTGCCTCTGGACCCTCTCTGCCTTCTCTACGTCCTTTTTAAAATGTGGAGCCCAGCACTGCACACAGTACTCTAGATGAGACCTAACCAGTGCCCAGTAGAGGCACTAATACTTCCCAAGCCTTGCACCTAATACTTCTATTGATGCAGCCCAAAACCACATGGGCCTGCATCACATTGCAGATTTATATTGACTACGTGGTCTTCCAGGACTCCCAAGTGCTTTTCTAAAGAGCTGCCATCCAAACAGGTGTCCCCATTTTTTGCATGTGTTTTTGATTTTTCCTCCTGAGGTGAGCACCTAGCATTCATCCACAATGAATTTCATCCTGTTAGCCACAGCCCAACTTTCCAGTCTGCCAAGATCCTTCTGAATCGCGCTTGTACCCTCCAATGTGTTCACAATCTGTCTCAATTTTGTGCTGTCTGCAAACTTGCTCAAAAAGCTTCCTATGTCAGCGTCTAAATAGTTAATAAGCGTGTTGAACAGACGGATAACCCCCTGTGGGACTTCACTAGGAACCTCCTACCATTTTCACATGGACCTGCTAAAAATGACCCCTTGCTAAGCAGCTACTGAGCCAGTTATCTATCCCCACAGTAGTAGTTTTATACAGCCCACGTTTCTCCAGTTTGCCTATGAGAAGTTTGTGCTGGACCTTTTCAAAAGCCTTGAACTCCAGATATACGATATCCACAGCATTCCCTTCATCCACCCAAGTGGTTACTTTGTTAAAGAAGGAGATCAGGTTTGCCTGGCAGGATTTGTTTCTCATAAATCCATGCTGGCTGTTTGTGATCAGCCTTTCCTCCTCCGGATGCTTGCAAACAACCTTTCTTAGGAGATGCTCCAGTAACTTCCTAGGTATCGAGGTGAGGCTAACCGGTCTGTAGTTCCCGAGGTCCTCCTTCTTGCCTTTTTTAAAGATGGGCACTATATCGGCCCTTTCCCAGTCCTCTGGCACCTACCCCATCTCTCATAACTTCATGAAGATCATTGCCAAGTACTCTGAGATGTCCTTTGCCTCTTCTTTTAGGACTCTGGGCTGAAGCTCATTCAGCCCTGCTGACTTGAATTCATTCACACCCAACAAAAAGGCTCTCTGACCAACTTGTTTGTTATTTCCTCCCTCAGCTTACCCCCTTCCTTTTCCAAATAATCACTATTAGGTGTCTGGTGGGTTAATATTTTGGTGAAGACTGAGGCAGAGTAGCTGTCGAGTAGCTCTGCTTTCATTGTGTCTTTGGTTAGGAGTTGCCCCTGGCTTGTTAACAGAGGACTCACAGCTTCCTTGGTGCTTCTTTTCTGGCCAAACCCTTTTTCTTGTCCTTAACCTCCTTTGCCAGGTGCAGCTCCTTCTTTATCTTTGCCTTCTTGATTTCGTCCCTGCAGGTTCTTGCTATTTCCTCGTCTGCATCCTCAGTGACCTGCCCATTCTCCCATTGCTCGTATGTTTTTTTTGTGCATTTGAGGCATTTTAGAAGCTCCTTGGGCAACCACACAGGTCTCTTGCCCTTCTCCTTGTGCTTTTATTGTGCCAGAACTGTTTCTCGTTGGGTTTCCAATACTTCCCTTAGAAGCTCCCAGCTTTCCTGGGTGCCTTTATCCTTCAGTCTATC
>NW_017729032.1:3593023-3601789 GCF_001723915.1 Gavialis gangeticus | reverse complement strand
GTTCTTGCTATTTCCTCGTCTGCATCCTCAGTGACCTGCCCATTCTCCCATTGCTCGTATGTTTTTTTTGTGCATTTGAGGCATTTTAGAAGCTCCTTGGGCAACCACACAGGTCTCTTGCCCTTCTCCTTGTGCTTTTATTGTGCCAGAACTGTTTCTCGTTGGGTTTCCAATACTTCCCTTAGAAGCTCCCAGCTTTCCTGGGTGCCTTTATCCTTCAGTCTATCCTCCCATGACCCCGTGCCTATTAGCTCCTTGAGTTGGATGAAATCCATGTTGTTGAAATCTAGCACCCTAATTTTCCTGGCTTCACGCTTTTCCTGTCTCCACATCTGGGATGCTGGCATGTTGCGATTGCTTTCTCCCAAGTTACCCGTTACCTTCCCTTTTAATCAGGACAAGATCCAAGACAGATGATCCCCTAGCTGTATCCTCTACTTTTGGGAAGAGACAGTTGTCCTACACACAAATTAGGAACCGGCTTGACATTTTATATTTGGCTCCATTGTTCTTCCAGCAGATGCTTGGAAAATTGAAGTGTCCCATCCATCCCATCTCATAGCTTTTGGATAGATTTGTCACCTGCTTGAAGAGTGCCCCATTCACCTCCTCTTCCTAATTAGGAGGCCTATAATAAATGTTTGCAATATGAAAACCAATTGAAAACCCTTTCATTTACTTCTGACCTTCTGCAGGTCTTATTCTCATTGATGTCACAAACCCTGTGGCTTTCCAATCAATGCTCTCCATCTGAACACCGGATTCAAATCCGGGATGGAGGAGTTCAGTCATTACAGCAATTGGGCTTTACTTTTATAAACTTCCTAGTATTTCTTCCTGAAGTCCCATGCATCTGATTCACAGACCCAATGACCAGGGTCCTTCACTCCTGTTATCCCAGTGCAGCCACACTGTTTTCATTAGAGTCAGGCAGGTATAAGTGAAAAACGAATCCAGCCCCAAATATGATCACATGGCAACAGGCAATAACTGGACTTATCACAATTTTTTTTTCATAAAAACCTTATCCCTGCTGTTGTGAATTGATTCTCCTCTTCTCCAGTAAAAGACAAAGAGATCCTCTTAGTGTAACTATGCACTTATCCATCTTGCTGGTTTTGTAAGGCTCAATTAACTAATACCTGGCAAACTCTTTGAAAAGGAGAGGTGCCATTAAAACACTCTGAGACTCATTGTCCCCTCACTTGTCTTAGTTTTACATGGGTGGAAACCCACTGATCATCACAAGGTCACTCCTGTTTTAACCTGGAGTAACTCGGAGGTCCTAAATGTCCTATAAGTCATTTGCCCACATCCTGTGCATAAGGCAATAGTGTGAGCTAAATAAAAGCTCATAGAAGTTGAATCTACGGTCATTACCAACTTAATGAGGGAATCCCTGAGCCCAAGCAGATATTTCAGTTGAAAAGAATCATTTAATTCCAGTTGGCAACTGGATAATAAGCAGAGCAAAGGGCTTATTGGCCTGTTGGTACCCAAAGCAATAGGCCTCAGAGTAGAAATCAAAAGTCCCATGGGAATGAATGCAGCTCAGAAACAGCAAATAGACCAGCTGATGGAGCCTAGTGTGTTATTGTTTAACCCTCTGTCTTCTGTCTTCTAAGACTGACCTTACAGTGCTGGATTTGCATGCCCTCAGCAAACCTGGCTATTTCAATTACTACCACCCTAGGAAGTGTTCTCAGTATCCCATTCCTTTTTCCCTCCTGCTCTGTAAGGAAGGCTATATCCTGCTTTCCATGATTATTGCATTTTCCCACATGTAACATACTCCCAAATAAATTCTTTTTGAAGATAAAACAATCTTTCCTTGAGAGCCTCTGTCGGTAAGGGAAAGAGAGAGTCCACAACTAGCAGCTAGGAAGCCCTTGATGGTATTATCTTATGGTGGAGTTCATTAATTTACAGTGCCCTAATACTGCCACATGTGTAGATGGTGATGCTTTACTGGGGAGCTAATAAGTCTACTCGGCAGTGAAGCGCATGTGTAGATGCACCCTCCGAGAGGTATCTTTACCCTGGAGTGGAATGATTGATACCAATGTAAAGCTGCACAACCTGTGTCCACTTCACGTTAGCTGCAGAGTAAAGTCAGCTTAGGAGAATGAAAACAGTATGGATGATTATAGAAATACCATAGCAAGATACACATGGACATATGATACAATCAAAGTCTGTAAGGAATATGAGTGCTGAAGATCTAAGCCAACCTCTAAATGTCCTGGGTTCAAAAGAAACTACTTAGTGAGCAAGATGTCATGTAATTACACAGGTTAAGGATTCTTATACTTTCTTTTAATGCATGTCATACCAGCCACCGCAGAGCAAATAGGATAACAGACTAGATGGACCGTCGGTCTCCTGTGCTATGTAATTCTTGTGCTCCTATTCAAATTCGTGTGGCTAAATTCCTCTGTTTTAAGCAATCCTATCATATTCCCTAGGACAGTGGTTTTCAACCTTTTTCCATTTGCAGACCCCCCAAAATTTTTTAATGGAGGTGCAGACCCCTTTGGAAATTTTCAGTGGAGGTGGGGACCCCTTTGGATTGTAAGTGTGGTATTTCACATACTTTTGATCGATCATAGTCATCTTTTGCAGATCCCTTAGACATAGTGTATGGACCCCCAGGGGTCTGTGGACCACAAGTTAAAAATCACTGCCCTAGGAGATTAGGGAGAGCACTAGAGAACCAGCGAGCTATACAGATCCCAGGGAGACTTCAGGGGTCTGAGAGCCAGTTGGATGGTTGTTCTGTGAGATCTTGTAGCTTTATCCCCCTCCTTGTTAGAAAAACTTGGAGGGGATGCCATTAAAGGAGCTTAGCTGTCTGCTATGGGTTTTACCGCATCACGGCACAGCCTGTCCCCATCAGCAGATCAGAGTTCGGTTCCTAGGTCTGCTGCGGACTTCCCATGTGACCTTGGCCATATCACGTCACGTTTTTGGGCTTTGATTTTCCCAATCTGTACAAAAGACATTACACTATGTTCCTTTGCAGCCCTTTGTTTTTCACGTCTATTCAGACTGCAAGAGTTTTGGGACAGGAACTGCTACTCACCCCGTGTGTCTGCAGAGCTTAGTGCGATGGGGCCATGACCTTGATCTGGGCCTCTCGACATTTGCTGTTATACCAGCCATAACAGCACTTTATCTGTGCAAGACTGATATAATTTAGACCAAGTGACTCACTTGAGGGTTGGATGGTCCCACGATACCTCGTAATTTCTCCTGAGTCATTTTTCATGAGGGCATCTGGGAAAATACACAACATTTCCCATTCAAATCTTGCCTCACTTGAACAAGCCAGGGACCACACATTAGAAAAAATGGTAATAATGAAAGATCTGGTGAACGTGCCTTCTATTGGGGTCTGTTCCTGTCTGAGGGTCTTATTAGACAGCCCATGCTCAAGGAAATGTGGCTGGTGGGTAGATACAGCACTATGTAAAAAGACATTGAAACCATATGGGCAGCGTATGCCAGTGGTTGCAGAGCGCTTGCAAAAATAGCTAGAAAATCTAGGCATGGTCAGACTTCAAAGGGGTAGAAAGACTGTAATGTTTATTACAATATTTCTGCCCATGACAGGAAACTCATGGGTTTTGTTTTGTTTTTGCCGTCATGTCCTTTTAGTCTTAAAAGTGAAGCCTCTGCTCTACAGAAAGGCCTGTCAGAAGTAACTCTCCCTGGGGATGAGGCCTGTTTGCAGGCCTCCTAACCAGGGAGCCCCCCTGCTACACAGTCAAGTCATCCTTTTCACAAACAATGTCTCGCTCTGTCTTTCTCTGTCTCTCTTTTTCCACCCTTGCGATGGCTCTGGCATTGAAAAATGACTCTTTGAAATGGCAGCAAGGGGCTCTGTGCTTCCTGTCTCCCAGGGGGTCCTATATTACATGCCTGTGCTCAATTCACAGAGAAAAAAATGGCCTTTTCTATACCTCAACTGCTCTTTCCTGTCCTTTAGAAGCTTACACTCTCTCAGTGCAGCACTATTATTTAATACTCGCATTGGGGTAAAGCCCAGGCGTTCCTGTCCCGAGTCTGGACTTCATTGCACCTGGTGCTGTGCAAGCATGAGCTGAAAAGTTAGTCCCTGGATTCAAACATTTTAAGCCTAAATTGAGGCACCTCCCGGCCTTTCTCCTCCTTCCTCCAGGAATCTTATTCCCTTTCCTGCCCTGAAAGTAGTCCCTGGACTTCCTTCAGGGGAGGAATTGCAGTTGTCCCTAGTCCAGTGGTGGCCTTAGGGTTGTTGGGCCCTGGGCAAGAGAGTCATTTGGGGTCCCTTAGAGGCTTAATTTTGATGACCTATAAGCAAGTCGGACATTTATTGCAAAATTTTGGGGCCCCCTAAAGTGTGGGGCTCCAGGCAGTTGCCTGGTTTGCCCTCCCCTGAGACCACCACTGCCAGTGCCTAGTCCATGCACAGTGTGTCCTTAACATTGTCATCTCACTGCTGATGGGACAGAGGAGTAGTAGGGAATTCTTTTGCCTTTGGAGTAATTTCTGTTTTGCCTTTTGGTGTCCGTGGTTCTTCCTTTTTTTAAAGCATAGAAATGATTATCTATTTTCCTCCCTCTTGATAGCCATCCACTACATGTAGCGCAAAGACTGCACAACTGACATTGGAGCTATTTGTTTTTAAAGTGGGATCCATTTCGAGGTCAAAGACAGCACCGTTTTATGGTGGAGTAATTAACTGTGTCCACAGGCATAAATTGTGGCTCTGCAGTTTCAGCACTCTCAAGCCCCAGCCAACCCACCACCAGAGCCTGGGGCTGACCCAACGGAGCCTGCTGCCAGCCCAGGCCTTCTCTACCCCACAACACATTGCTGCTGTCTTGGGTGCATGTGTAGATGCTATGCCCAGAAGCAGCGAACTCCAGCTCTAACAGCTCTGCAGTTTATTGCTCTACATTAATCACATGTGTAGATGTACCCAGAGAGTCAGGAAATAACTACACTGTTTTAAGTTACACCAGCTGCGTACTGCTGTCCTTGTCAGATTTATCTTAAAGTAGCCATTTGCTCAATACATGTTCAGAAGCCCGTGGCATGCAGACACAAATGTGATACATCAAAATAACCTGGGTTAAAATTGTTAAGGCGTAGTAAATTGATGAGGATCAAATGCCGTGGTGTATACAAATGCCCTTAGCATCCAGCAATAGCACCTCCTGTTGACAGCTAGCTCTAGAGACCTGGTTGTGTGTCTGATTCTTACTACACAGTACGTTTATTACTGATTAAAATATAAGGGAAGTTAGTCGGTAAAGTGCTACCACACCCTGCCTTTTGCCTGACTTCAGTCTAACAAGGCTGAACAAGTAACCACATTCTGTATCTGAACCTTCAATTTGTTTCCACTGCCCATGTGACTGTCTGATCCTATTTTAGAGTTCTGTTCAACTCTTGGCCTAAAGTTCTCCTTTCCGCAGTGACGTCCCCAAGTTAATCACAGCTACAATAAAAAGAACAATTGGTTTTAAAAATTTAGCCTTCTATTTTCACTCACTGTCCCCTGCTACCTGCATTAAGAAAGAAGGTAACTATCCCAGCATGCACCCTTGCAGAACTTGAGTTGTACTGCAAAATGTTTTCTTTTCACTTTGTGTCTCCTGGTTTATTTGTCGCAGCTATGTTTTGAAAGCAAAAAGGCTGTGAACTCCCTCGAACCCAATGTCCAAAGTTCACAAACGTTAAGAAAAGCAGAATAACGTCAGTGCAATATAGGCTTCCAGGCTGAAGGTAACAGATTAAAGCAGAATGTAAAGTCATTGCTTTGTTCTGGCTTGCCAAGGTAAAAGGTTACTGTCAACAAGTTCATTAGCATTTGGAAAATATTTCAACACTACAATAAGAGCCATGTAAGTCTCTAGATAGCCGCAGGAGGACAGTTGAGTATAAGCAACAACAGTTTGATGATCTGAATTCAACAGTCTGTCAATCTAGTTGGCTTACCTAGAATACCTGGTGCTCTGTCAAGCTGTGAAGCAAAGAGCCCTGCCATTTTTGGTTTTGCATTTGACCATGGTGAAATAATAGGTGGTCAAATAACCAGTCAGATGAAGTTACTTGTCAGGGTTGACTCTAATTTTTGGCTATCCTGGGCATATGAGTGGTCTCAATGAACCAGACACTACGGTTAGCCAGTTCACCATTACCCAGCCTTGTACCATACCCAGAACAACCTTAGCCAGCCTTCTCAAGGCTTCAGCTGCTGGCATTTCAACACCTTGATTTCATAGCTCTGGAGCTGGAGTTGGAAGAGCTGGTCAGCACATCCTGTCATTTGCAGCAGCAGTGCTCAAACTACAGCTCACAGGCTGGATTCAGCCCATGGGGCCATGTCATTTGGCCCATGGGGCTCCCCCCACAGGCCTGGAAATTTGGCAGTGGGGGAGTGGTGGCAGCTTTAATTGCTGCAGCTCTCAGAGTGGGGGGAGCTAGGTTGGGCACCACTGGTCTACAGCAAAAAAGCACTGCATTTCAAAGGAAAGATGTGGAAAACACCATGAAATGTGTCTCCCTTGCACAGAATGCTATCAGCCTGCACAACTATTGGCCACAAAGTCCCCTGTGGCAGAGATTTCAACCATTTTTTTTTCCTTAGAGAAATATATGACCCATGGCCTTGATTTGGCCCACAGAGCTGTGTTACCTGGCCCATGGGACTCCCATAGGGAGTCCATCATTTCAGAGCAGGGATGAGGTTTTATTATTGTGGCAGTGGCCACTGTCTGTCCCACGCCTGCTGCTGCATCCTGATCCAGCCTGTAAGGAGCACTGCAGTCTAGATCCAGTCCAGGGGGCTGGGTGAGTTTGACACTCCTGGTTTAAACAATGGGATGCTTTGGAGTTAGAAGGAGTCACAGAAAGTTCAGCAAGAGCAAAATGATACAATAAATAACCCCTTTTACTGCTTTGTGTGTAATTTATGTCACTTCCCCATCCAGGTCTCTACACTTTCCCAGTCACCAAGTTCATTAAGACACTGATTTGTGATACCTTCACTTAGGCTGAGTAATGTCTTCCTCCCAAAGCAAGTCTCCTGACTTCACCGTATGGTACTAAGAGGTGACCATTAATCTATGTGAACGGTACACATCAAGATTGCACATTTCTGGTCTGGAGGCTGCTGGGCAAGGTCACAACTTCCTTTCTCTCATTTTGCACAGGGTTAGGGTGCTGTTATAGTCATGATGGTCCAGGGAATTGATGAGAAGCAAAGTTTGTTTGGCAATATCTTTTACTGCACAAGCCTGGAAGCTTGTCCAGCGTCACTTCTAGCTGTATATTTGGTGCGATAGAAAATGCCGTCAACAAAAATTTGGTTTGTCTTTTTTTCTTCTTTTTCTTCATCTCCTTTATTCTGAAACAGCAAAGTAAGAATGTTAGCTTGATAAGGTAGTAAACAGTCTCCTATCTTTCCTGACAAAGGTCCAGCTGCCGTGTGTGTATCTGTGTGATAGTTCACTTTCCTTGAAAGCATGGAATAGCGGACGCTGATGGGAGCAGGATAAAGGGCTAGACGGACCAACGGCTGCTGATGCAGTATCATAACCGCTGTTCCCCACAATATCAAAACACAGATAGAGAAAGCAAAGGTGACGGATAACGGCTGTAAACACAAGCCTTGCTTCAAGGCTGCAAAGCTGAAAAATAGCCAAGTTTGCTTTTCCGATTTTTCTAGTTATCTTTGCTTACTCACTGGTACAGCAACGTTGTTTGTTAGCTGAGCTCCTGCTGAAAGTTCAAATTAGTTTAACTTTATGGTGCCGGTCCAGGAACTCGCATCACCAGAACTACAGCTATGTTCTAGTTTTTGAAGCACATTAAAAAATACAGGAACAAATCTAGAAAATTTAGAAGGAAGCCATGTGGAAGAGCAGGATGATACCGGAAAAAAAGGCTGGATTGAATTTTGTTAGTATTAATCAATTCATCTTGGCCCTAAGAGAATCTCTTTAAGTTTAGAACCCGAACATGCTTTAAACCTGGGTAAGGGTTGTCCCTTTCACAAACAGAGAAACTGAGTCACACGAGGCATGGAAAGGGGACACTTTCAAAAGAGCCAATGTTCTGTTTTTTAAGAGCTGTAGCAAGCCTAAGTCCTATCAACTTTCAATAAGACTTAAGTTCCTAAGTGCCTGAAGCATTTTTAAATGAGTCCTCTAAATCACTTAGGCACTTCTACAACACATGCTCCATGGGTGGGGTTTGGAGGGGGTGCTTTAATTAGAGCAGCTCTAATTAAAGCATCCCAATGTCTCATGTATCAGCATCCCCATGCTTAAAAACAGCAGTGGGGATGCTTGAACTAAAGCTCATTTGACGACCTTTAGTTCAAGTGCCCCGCCATCATTTTTAAGCATGGGGACACTGATACACGAGATGTGGGAGGCTTCTGGAGCATGGTAATTACCACCATTAATCGAACCTGTTCTGATGTACTGTAATAACAGTATGTTGGAACAGCCTCCACGCTTGTGCACAGGCACCCTTGTGAAATTTTTGCACTGGGTGCCATACCTGGTTTCACACGGCAGGGAGGCAGCAGAGGTGGAAAAGAACCTAGGAGTCTTGCCATCCAGGTTTCCGGTTTTAAAGCCTTGATGATGACCCCTGGATATCCTCGGCTTGGTTTACTAAGATTGGCATATGACTTGGAGATACTCCAAGGGAACAGAAGGAGTCAGGGAACAATGCACATTTCAAATGGCAGCTCCTAGAAACTCAGGG
>NW_017729032.1:3580804-3588023 GCF_001723915.1 Gavialis gangeticus | reverse complement strand
CATCCAGGTTTCCGGTTTTAAAGCCTTGATGATGACCCCTGGATATCCTCGGCTTGGTTTACTAAGATTGGCATATGACTTGGAGATACTCCAAGGGAACAGAAGGAGTCAGGGAACAATGCACATTTCAAATGGCAGCTCCAAGAAACTCAGGGGTCTTTCATTTTCACAATATACAACCTCATGTGAAGTCAAATCAACCTAGGAATACAAGAATGGCTACATCAAATCAGACTCATGGCCCAGTCAGGCTAATACCATCCCTCCAACACTGGCTAATATCAAACATGTCAGAGGAATGTGCTTTGGCTAGTGCTGCTAACCACAAGAGACTTAATCTTTTCCTCTTCCATACCTTCCCTATGTTTGCTGCACCCATTACCTATCTCACCAGGTGCATCTACATGTGCCATTAATGCACCTAAATTGTCTGTGAAGAAAATTTAGGTGAATTAAACTGCCTCCTGGCATGCATCTGAACATTTGCCCATCAGGAGCAAATTTGCTCTTCAAGGGAGCAGTTTAGTTCAGGGCTGCTCCTGCCTTGCTTTGCCCCACTGCAGCAGCTATGCCTCCATGCTTCCCCAGATGCCAGCCCTGGGCTGACAGGGGGGCTCAGGGACCAGTCCCAGTCCCAGTCCCAGTCCCAGTCCCAGTCCCAGTCCCGATCTCTATGGGGCATGGAGAGCTGTCCAGGATCTGGGGTCAGCTGTCTCCTAGCCATGGGTGATTGGAACCTGTCCCAATTGCTGTGTGTTCGGGAGGCAGCTGCCCTGCAGCCGGGATAGCTCTTCCACGTTCCATGAAGATTAGGGCTTAGCCAGGCAGCAGCGGCCCCTGCTGCCTGGGCTGACTGGGAGCAAATTGCTCCTAGTCAGGGTCCATACATGATCTTTGGCACGTTAGTTAATGTGCCGTTTCTCTAGTATCTGTATGTATTGGTATTAGAAAAAGGTGTATTAGACTCATTTAATGCTCAGTAATTGATACATAGTAATTGTAGATGGTCACCCTTTACTGTGCATTACATTATTCTGATGAACAGTGAAGCATCTCATGTAGACACACTCACTGGGCACCTCTACACAAGATGCTACAGCACAGTAGCAATGCGCTACTGCACCATAACTCGTCGCTGTGGCGCAGTAGCCCTGCTGAGCACTAACTGTGATACAATGCTACTGCACATTAGTAACGACCTACTGCGCAGTAGCATTGGGAAAAAACCATGTGGCGATGGTACTGGGCAGTAACGCCAGTTACTGAGCAGTCATTTAGTACTTGTTTATATGAGTAAGTAGTACTTGCATAAGCAAGTACTAAATGACCACACAGCAATAATGGCGCAATCTACCGCACGTGTAGACATGGCCACTGTGTCCAAGCTCTTTGGGGCCAACCCTGCTTTTATTATTACCCCTGTGTGCAGCTCAGTGGAAACCCAGTCCCTGACTGAGGCCACTAGGCACAACAATAAGCAAAGCTGATAATAGAAATCATAATAGCTGTGGAATAACTTGCCCAATGGAGCATGAAAACCCCAGGAAACCAAAGCCAGAGGGTTTCAAAACTCTTCAGCTTTCATTTGCATGGAGGACTATGCTTGCACCGTAACCGGTGGAAGTTGTTTTCCCAATGACACCATGAGCCCATTCTTCTGTTTGTTTTTTTTATTGATTTAAAATTTGGTCATGTGAAAGGGAGCCTTCCCAAAGGGTGTATGAAACCAGGAGGTCCCAATCTGAGTTATTATAGTGAACGCACTCATCAAAGGACTGTAATTTCCCGCCGTCCGAGCACAGGCAGGAAGCAACAGCCGAAAGCTCTCGGAGGCAAGTCATTATTACAGCAACCCATGTGGCATCTCCCTAAAAATTCTCTCACATCTTCGCTCAGACTGTCAGCCAGCATTACCACTGCTACTTATTTCAGCCCTGACAGCTAATTATATGCCGTAAGTGCAGCAAATGCACATGGTCCAACTTTCGCTTAATGAACTCTCCACAGCAGGAATTCCAGGGGAAAAGGGAAGGGGGAAATAAATAATAGGTGGAGATATACAATGTCTGTCTTATAATGTTGTTAATTTTACAATGAAGACAATAAAGTGCTGCAGTGCTCTTTGCTGACAGCCAAGATGTTATTTCCTGGGTAAAATCATGGCCCTTCCTCTAGTTGGGTTAATAAAAGGGCTCATCTGTGAACCAAGAGTTGTAGAGTTTTGCACTTCTTTTTGCCTCAGACCAACACAGCTACCAAATACACCCCTGGGTCTTCCGCTGTCCTTCAGGGGTCACTGGGCCTCCTGTGAGCAAAGGCCCCTGAGGTGGTGCCTGTTCTCCAGTACGGGTAGGAGGCTCAGGCCAAGTAGCGTAATGATGAGTGGGTGATAGGGGCATGAACCTTGGCAGGGCACCTCATCCTCCCATCCCCACCCTCCCAGGGGCAAGGGGAAGGATGAGAGGGTGAGGCACCCACCTAGAATCATAGAAAGTGAGGGTGGGAAGGGACCTTAGGATGTCACATCTAATCCAACCCCCTGTGTAAAACAGGACCAGCCCCAATGAGATCATCCCAGCCAAGGCTTTGTCTACCTGGGTTTTGAAAACCTCCAAGGATGGAGATTGTACCACCTCTCTGGGTGACTTGTTCCAGTGCTTTACCATCCTCATAGTGAGAACACTCTTCCTAATATATAACCTCAACTTCCCTTGCTGCAACTTGAGCCCATTGGTCCTTGTCCTGTCATCTGCCACCGCTGAGAACAGCCCAGCTCCATCCTCTTTGCAACTTCCCTGCAGGGAGTTGAAGGCTGTTATTAAATCCCCTCTCAGTCTCCTCTTCTCTAGACTAAATAAGCCCAGTTCCCTCAGCCTCTCCTCATAAGTCATGTCCTCTAGCCCCCCAACCATTTTTGTCACCTTCCACTGGGATCTCTCCAACTTTTGTCCACATCCTTTCTGTAGTTGGGGGGGGGGCAAAACTGGACACAGGGCTCCAGATGTGGCCTCACCAGTGCTGAATCGAGGGGAAGAATCACTTCCCTTGAGCTGCTGGCAACGCTCCTACCAATGCAGCCCAGGATGGCGTTAGCCTTCTTGGCAATGAGGGCACACTGCTGGCTCATATTCAGCTTCTTGTCCACTGTCACCCCCAGGTCCTTTTCTGCAGAGCTGCTGCCCAGCCAGTCAGCCCCAGCCTGTACCCGTGCATGGGATTTTTCCCTCTTAAGTGCAGGACTTTGCACTTGTCCTTGTTGAACCTCATGAGGTTCCTTTTGGCCCAATCCTCCAATTGATCTAAGATGCAGTACTGGCCAGTTACACCTCTGCTCCAGCCCACATCTTACAATCACCCCCGTTTTAGTCAGTGGGGTTAATCAGACAAAGAAGCACTAGTTGCATACAGAGTTGCAGGATTAAACCCTCACTGGCCGCAAATTATCTTGCAACAGAACAGCCACCTTCCTGGGATACTACAGTCCCATGTAATACAAACACAATGAGTTTGCCCTTGATGGGCAAAGCAGAGCTAGCAACTCCTCCATTTGGCTAGCAGCCAGAATGCCTTACCCTGTGGATGGTAGCTTGGGCTCCTACCCCATCTTGGACTGGGATCTGAAGATAATATCAGGTCTCCCCCAAAAGCCTCCAGACTCATCCTTGTTCTGCTGAAGGACTGGGTGGACTGCTGGGATGTACTGAGGCATCCTTCCTGCCTTTGGACCAGCGGCTTGTTAGATAGCTCACATTTGGAATAAGATACAATATGCAAGAGTCTGGTAGTTGATTTTTAAGGCCAAGGGGAACACTGTATGTCACAGGCCATTACATTTCACCCACTTGCCTTACTACTAAGGCCCATGACCTATGTTTGGCTAAAACATCGTTCCAGGATGGCAGCTAGTTTTTACTAGGACACATCAAGGAACAGCGAATCTAGTACTTCCCTGGGGGGCGTTATTGTAATAGTTCACGACCCTCACTATTAAAAACTGTACCAATATGCACTGTTAAAATTTGTACCAGCATGAATTTTTTCCAGCTTCAGCCTCCAGCTGTTAGTTCTTGTCATGTCCTCCTCTGCTAGATTAAAACACCTGCTGGACCCCAGTGTCTCTGGGGTTATATTGCTAGCCGTGGATCTCGGAACTGGGGTCCCTGAGGTCTATAACCAGCTTTCTCACTGATGATGATCCTTTAATGATTCGGTACCTGAGCTGGCTGCTTTGAAACCATAGCGAGCAATTCCTGCTTCTCAGGAGTGGTGCTGTGGGAATGGAGGTAGCCGTGGCTGGAGGCGCCAGCTCCACATGTGGCAGGGAACCCACTCAGGAGCAGAACGAACAGGACTCCTTCATATGTGATTATGTGCCACTCAACTCTGGGGTTACCGACATGGGTCCATAGAGCGGAGGGGGAAAATATCCTTTGTTTTAATCTCTAAACAGTCCATAAACCCTCAGGATCTTCCCATGGTTCTAACAGGTTTGGGGAGAGACAAATCCTCTCCCACTCCTGTTGAAATGAAGTGTTTTCATTAATTGCACCATGATTTGATGCTTTTTTGCTGAAAGCCCTTTTGACATACGCCTCCTGACAGCAAGTGCTTTTCATTTATTTGAGTGGCTGCTATTTTACTTCTATTTCCTGAGACCTACTTATGCCCCCACATCACGCAGTGTATTTAACCCAGCTGACATCCTCTTGATGTGTCTTTTTTTCATATTTAGAAAATATTTTCTTTTTTTCCTCCACTATTGTATGAATTCTTTAACTGTTTTGATACCAACACAAGGCCACATCCATAAGGGAGGAAGTGCCTTGTGGCAAGGATCATTCCAGCTGGCACTGCCATAGCTGAAGGACATACTGCAATATAGTAGGGTCAGAAAAATGCTGAGCTGATTACATTTGACTGCCTGTGAAATGGGAACATCCTGCATGCTCAATCCTTTTGGATGAACACAACCCTTACAGCCAGAGCCCTTGATGATTATTACTGAAATATCCTGCTAGGTCAAGCAGTAATATCAACAGTTTCTCTTCTTTCTGTCTACCCTGTGGTTACATAAGATCAGAGAAGAATTGCAAGATCATAGGACATTGCATGGATGCTGACTGTTGTCAGGAAGTGATCTTCTCCCTTCGAATGCAGTGCACATGTCTGAGTCCACTCTTTGCGGGGGTGAGTGTACAGGCCCTTGAAACAGCTAGCAACACCAAGGACATCCCAGAGATGTCCTGGCTGTGACTGATGCACTTTGCAGCCTTCCTCAGCCAGCCTCTGCTTCTGCTTCCTAGCCTGCAAAATGGAGGTGACACAAGGAATAATGCAAGAGTGAATTGATAACAAGACGTTCTCAGCTTGTGGAAAGACCACGCCATTCAAAATTCTCAATCCAGGGGTTAGGCTTGGGTCACGAGAAAGATCAGCCCAGTCTGTAAACTTGGGCTCTGTGTTCAGGTTCTGATTTCAAACCTATCCCTCAGCATTTGGGTGTCTCCTTCTGGGATTTTAGCTTGTGCTCACCTCTGGGTTGTAGCTCTTTGGAGGAAGCCAACCCTGTTGGGATCTCTGCATTGTATAGATTCCCCAGCAAGGCTGTGGGATCTCTGTCCCTGGAAGTTTTGAATTGCAGACAGACTCTTGGCTATGCTAGTTGAAATGGGGATTTACCTGGGCTTGACTAGATAACCTCCTGAGGTCCCTTCCAGCCCTATTTTTCTATGAGTTACGGATGTTACGAAAGGCACGATATCAGAGCAAAAGATTATTCACCCAATGGGTTTTATTTAAAATCACCTGAGTGTAGCAACTAGCTTTTTTTTAATGGAGGGGTAATTTAGACCTCCCTATAGCTGTGAACAATGCTAAGCAAGATGTGCTCTTTGGAAGATTGCAATTTGCCATAAATGGAACAAAACCACTCAGGTACGACAATAGCTACTTACAAAGCAGCAAGTAATCTGATTTGCAAGAACCAGTATGTGTATCTGTGCTATGCAGCTGCACACATATAATTAAGTTCATTTGGAAATGCTTTTAAAGTATTAGGGCCAAGTGCTTCCTCTGTTACAGCCGGGCAAATCTAAAGCTTCTGCACTAAAGCTAATAGGAGAATTTCAGATTTACCTTTGTGTAAGAGAGTGGGATTTGCCTCATAAGCTATTAATTTGATCTCTTTCCCATAATCAGTGTTCAAGAGGCTGGTTACTACAGACTGCACAGATGGGCCAGAGATTGTCCACAATTGTTGCTGCTAGATAAGCCCGATTCTCAGACTGAGCACTAATGGGTGCCAAGCTGTGCTAACCATTTTTTCCAAGCGAGTCCTTCACCTTTGGAAACCTTTGTATCTGCCCTTGTTAATTTGGCAGATGAGGTGCCAATTCTGGTGCTTCTCCTCCTGCTGAGAGGTATATTACTTAGAATAGCAAAATCATAGGGTTGGAGGGACCTCAATGGGAAGCTGGTCCAACCCCCTGCACAAATGCAGGAATGCTACCCTAGTTTTGACAATGCCCAGGAAAAAGAACAAGATGAATCAGAGACTAAAGTGCCACACAGGATTAGTAGCAAAGCAGGCCATGCTATTCTATGTTATTTTATTCTCTTTAGGTCTTTACACTGCCCTTATCACCAGCGTTCAAGTGCCTTCCAAAAGTGCAAGCAACTCTTTTGGTCCTTGAGATACTGCCAGCTCCAGGTTGCTTTACAAGTCTCTCTGGATACATGAGTTTAAAGCAGTTGTCCAACCTTCCCATGCTGTGGACCAGACAGTAGTCTGGGGAAGTGGTCAATATTTGGGCCTGATCCCATGCAACAATGACAGCATGTGACCCCAGCCCTGTGCATGTTGGATTGGGCCTGCTGCCCTGGCCCTCCATGCTCATCTGATTTAGGGCATGGGGTCATGTCATCAGGACTGTGGGGCTTGAGCTTGTGGTGCTCCTCTGCTGACAAATTCCTGGACCTGTGAGAAGCCACATGAAACCAGATGATAAAAACTAGGGGACTGTGGTGTCAACACCTACACAGTCAAATGAGTCACTAGTTGGCTGGAGGGCCGCACCCAGAGAGTGGTGGTGGATGGGTCATTTTTGACCTGGAGGGATGTGGGCAGTGGAGTCCCCCAGGGCTTGGTCCTCGGGCCTGCACTGTTCAACATCTTCATCGGCAACTTGGAGGAGGGGGTAAAAAGCACCCTGTTCAAATT
>NW_017729032.1:3578570-3580629 GCF_001723915.1 Gavialis gangeticus | reverse complement strand
GGACCTGAACCTGTTCAGCCTCCACAAGAGAAGGCTGAGGGGGGATCTAGTGGCCATTTATAAACTAGTCGGGGGGACCAGCAGGCACTGGGCGAGTCCCTGTTCCCCTGAGCGCTACCAGGAGTGACCAGAAATAACGGTCACAAGCTGGCAGAGGGTAGGTTCAGACTAGACTTCAGGAGGCGCGACTTCATGGTCAGGGCGGCTAGGGTTTGGAACCAACTTCCAAGAGAAGTGGTGCTGGCTTCTACCCTGGGGGTCTTTTAGAGGAGGTTGGATGAACACCTTGCTGGGGTCTCTTGACCCCAGTACTCTTTCCTGCCATGGCAGGGGGTTGGACTCGATGATCTGCTCAGGTCCCTTCCGGCCCTACAAACTATGAAACTATATGGCTTCACAGGATGGATCTGGCCCAGAGGCCAGTGGTTAAGCACTACTGGTTTACACCACAGTGGGGTGTATTCCTCAGGCTGCCAATATTGCATCTCCCCTGGGAGAAAGCCTGCTGTCCCAGGATCCTACAGACAAGTCCACTGCCCTGTTTCAAGCACCTGTGAAGTATGTGAGATTAAAAAGTGCTAAGACTTTTTCCTGGGACATCACTGTGTGTGTTTGTAAGGTTACTGAAGCTCATTCAAGTCTACTGGAAGACACTCCAGGGACAGGCTATCAGGCTGTGGGCTCTTTCTGGCAGAGGAGCAGCAATGCAGCTTGGAAGAGCTTGTGTATAAATGGTTGTGCTGCTCCTGTTTTGATCCAGGTTGAAACCCGGGGCAATCAGGGCCACTGCAAACGAGATATCTGTTTGCAGCCTCAGGGACCCTTCAGGTCTGACATGGAGAGCCACGTGCTCTCTCCCTGGGTGTAGTTGAAGGTCACCACATTTTTTCCAGTATGGAACCACCAAAAGTAAATGCCATTAATTAGCTGACATGCAAAAAGCAGGGGTTTGACAATTATTTTAGCTCAACATGACTGTGAAGCCCTGGCAAGGAGAAGGTGAATTTTGTCCAAAGCAGTGTGAGCTGGCTGAGTTATTGCCTAGGCTCTGCCCAAAGCAGAAACCCTCCTAACGTGGCTTCAAATGGGACCACCTACATCCAAACCACTTACCTTTTCCACCCGGTTTTACATTCAGGGGTTCCATCTCCTAGGGGGCAATGGAGGTGAACATGCACATTGCTACTAAAGCAGAGACAAACGTCACATAGTCATTGGCTCTGTCATGCCCAGGCATCAGAACGTGGACCCGTTCATTGCCAACTGCACAACAGCTTCCATCGGTTTCTTCTTCTTTCCCAGAATTTCCTGCTCTCACCATTCCCATCTGCCTCTTTCCCATGCCAGCCATTCAGGTCAACCCCTCCAATGCTTTCTTTTCCTCAGTTGTCCCTGCTTCCTCCATGGCTCTCCTTCCTCCTACACCTTTGGCACTGTCTCTTCCTCATGCTATCACTCCACTCCCACCCCAAAGCCCCTCACCCTCGCTCACCTGCTATTGGCATCTCACCCGCTACAGCTTCCAGAGCTCGGCAAGAGAAGGGTTAATTTTCCATCCAAACTTCTCCCATGTTTAATCGATGAGGCATGACAAGCTCTGTGGTTATCTTGGCTCTGATCTACAGATCGGGTTAACCAATCTGCTCGGGCAATGCTGCAGCTGAAATTTATGGAATAAGGTTTGCCTTCTGGGAAAACGGTCAAACGCGCTGCGGTTCGTAGATACTGATCATGAGCAAGATGGCTGGCTAATCAGAATGATTCCTGGATTGGAAAGAGGTTTTCCATAACAGATGAGCTTCCGCTGCACTCAGACCGGGCTTTGCAGAAGTTACTGCAACATGTTAAAACAATACATCAGGAACATAGATTGTATTTAGAGGCCAGTAAGAGCTGCAAAGCAGGAAGCAATTGCACTGTATTTGGTACAGACGGCCAATTTCTCCATTTCCCTGTTTTTCCCATAAGGATTTTCTTGGGGGGGCAGGGGTCAGAGAGAAATACTGCAGCCATGGAATATCTCTAATAGCTTGGAAGCTGCTTGAACTTTCACTATGAC
>NW_017729032.1:3573146-3573570 GCF_001723915.1 Gavialis gangeticus | reverse complement strand
AGAGAGAAATACTGCAGCCATGGAATATCTCTAATAGCTTGGAAGCTGCTTGAACTTTCACTGTGACTTTCACTATGACACTACTGATTTCTCTGGGTACGACCCATGCTAATTTGCAAAGGCAATCCATCTGTAATATCTGAAGACCAATCTGAAGACCACATTCTTCAGGAATCTCATTTTTTAGCTCAAGGTTTCTAGACCCCTGCCCATTCTCTGCGAGTCCCTGGTAACATCCGCTATGATGATCACTGGCAAATCAGTGGCTTGTCCAAGACTGGTTGGTCTCAGACACTTGGAGTGAGTTTTCTCTATACAGAGAGAGCCTGTAACACGTTGGTCAGCATGTGTTGTGGTTCCTCTCCGTACGTAATCCACAGGGACTTTAGACCTGCTAGAGCAGTTAGCTCTTCAGGCCAAGATG
>NW_017729032.1:3554901-3568146 GCF_001723915.1 Gavialis gangeticus | reverse complement strand
AGTGAGTTTTCTCTATACAGAGAGAGCCTGTAACACGTTGGTCAGCATGTGTTGTGGTTCCTCTCCGTACGTAATCCACAGGGACTTTATACCTGCTAGAGCAGTTAGCTCTTCAGGCCAAGATGCAGAGAATCATAGGTCAAACCTGGGTGACCACCAGCTCTCGACATAAAGCATGCCTAAAATTAGGCGATGGCAGGATAGCATTTTGCAACAACTAAGGCTGAATCAGTATGTTTAATGCATGCTCTCATGCTAATTTATGCCATCGGTGATTTTGCCCATAAAATCATAATTGCTGCTTTTTAACCCAACAGCTACTAAAAGAGCCATATTATACTCAAGTCTCAATTTATCTGGAATCGTACTCAGCTCTAATGGTAATTCCTTAACACGGAGGCAAAAAATGATCCCCAGCAGGCTTCACATTATAGCACAGTTACACGGAGGCAGCTATGAGACCACCGAGTCCTTGTGTTTTGAGCTGACAGAAACCAGAGAGAGTAGGAGAGAAAGCTGTGATAAGACAGAGTACATCTGTGACAAGGCTAGTGAACGCAATCCTTTGTGTCTTTTGGTAAAGCCTAGCGCTAATTTGGAGTGGGTTCACAAGGTTTCCAAGAGGGCCCTGAAGGAAGGGTCAAGGTGATCCCATCATGCTGGATTCACCCCTTTATCTCTTGCCTAAGATGCACACTTTTTCTGGGAGTCCCTTGCTAAGAAAATGGCTAAGGATGGTTTTATCAGAATAATTGCTCTAACACCTATTCGTTTCTATTATGCCCATGACCACGGAGTTGTATGGAAACCCCGATGGAGAATGAAAAATCGGTGCCTTATATTAGAATAAATTTCAGTAAAGAGCCCCCTTCCAATAAGCTACCCAGGTTGTGATGACAATTTACCTATTCCCCGGGAAATGGGTTTCCGGAGAAAGTGGAACATTAAGGAACTTTTTCCCCCATCCTTTTTAATTCAGGAAGTGATCTGGCGCTTCGCTCCTGCTGTGACAAAAAATAACTAGTGCAACTCAATTGCTGCAAACAGCCTTTGAGGGCTGGCTGGAATGTGAAACTTGGAGCCCAGAATAGTCACTGGGAGAAAAATATGTATTTGAGTGTTTTTTAAAGGGGCTGTTCTCAGGGCAGTATGAAGAATGGTAGCCAGCACAACGGCAAGGGCACAGCACAAGGAAACTATAAATAATATTAACATTATGTGCCTGCAACACTGACTAATTGGACAAAAAAGGTTAACTTGTGTGGGCCAGCATTGCCAAGGGATACAGGCAGTATACTGCAAGGTGTTGGCAAATCCCATTGAGCTTGGATTGCTTCAGTGCTGCTCCTTGCCTTCCCCAAAGGGTCCCTCTGGAAGGATGGACTAGTCATTAGGCTCTATCCTGGGACTCTGGTGTAGTTTCCTGCTTCTCCTGCCTGCTCTTGGTCAGGGCAATTTGGGAACCCAAACTTTAAGTCTCTGATGGTGCCATTAGCTGCCCCTTAACCCCTAAAACACTTCAAATCCCACCAGTGAAGTTCCCCATGAGCCTGAATGTCTAGTTCCAGGGATGCCCAGAAGCACCTATGCTTTAGCAATGCTGAACAGCGAAACACTTCACTTCTGCCTCAACCTCATCCCCATCCAGTTGCCTCAGCTAAGCATCTAGCTGTTCAGCACCATCAAGGCTTAAACACCTCGGAGCCTGTCTACCCACAGTCAGGGCTGTCACGAGGCTTAATACACTGAAGACTGAGAGCTGCTCTGACCATATAAGTACCACAAAGTAAGTGATGGGCCAGGCTCACAATCCCAAAATGTCTGCAGCATAAGAGTGGCCCCTGAAAGGCACTGAGCATCTCCATGTGCACTCAGGACCCAGGCAAGGTCTTGAATGGGACATGGACACTTGTCCAATGCCCATGTCTTTTGCTTGAGTCAGGCACATACTCTTTGGTTCCTTCTGTTTTTTTATTTTACACCCTGTTTTGCTGGTATTTGGAAGCATGGGGAGCTGAGGTTGGTTTGACTTTGCGTTTCATAGATTTCATAGATGTTAGGGCTGGAAGGGACCTTGAAGATCATCAAGTCCAGCCTTTGTTTGCTTCCTCTTGGATCCCAATAGATAAGAGTATGCGAGTCTGTGTGCACAAGAGACACTTTAATGGCAAGCCCCATCTTATGACTGTAAAATGAATCAGGCAAATTCATCCTGTCCTGTATCAGATGTTTGCTTCTCAAACTGGTAACCAGAAAAAAGGGAAGTGCAGGTTTTTCTAGGGCAGATCCTCACTGACTTCACTGTCTATCCATACCACCTGAGGATCTGGCTCCCTGTTTCAAAAACTCACATTGGGGAGTGACCTTTCTTGACAGGCTATTCAAATTGCTTTCTCTTCACTTGAGGCCCTTAATTGCTTGCATGGCTTAATTAATGGAAGCAATTTCCTAAACCTTAAATCTTACACTTTATACTCGATTTATTCCCTGAGAATAACAGTCTTTTTATAGACAATCTGGATGGACTGCAATGGGTGATCTCTTTGTTATTGCTCGACTTCCTAACAGTTTATAAAAGGTGTTTAAGTCCCTTATTAAGAGGAGGCTCTGGTAATCTATGTGATACATCAATGATAATGCACAGGTGGATTATAAACCTGTCAAAGGCCACTTTGGCTTTTAGTTATGTGCTTTGGCAGGAAGAAAATGCCTTTCATCTTCAAGATCTATTATCTTTAGCATGCCCACGTCTCATCCAAAAGGCATTAGGAAGATTTAGTGCACAGTGTTGGGCTATTGTGATAATGTACGAGCCCTTTGTTGCTGATGAATTAAACGCCTGCAGGGGGCTTTGGAAATAGCAATATTTATATAACGTGTAATTTGTTGTTGCTTTGACTGCTGACATCTCATCAAATATCCTTTAGCAAGAGAGACCTTGGTTGCCATAGCTCCTTGATGTCCTTGGTATGAAGACATGCAATGGCAGCCCAAAGAGCTCCGGCTCGCAGTACCATTACCAGAACTCTTTACTGCACTTACAATAAACACTGCTTTATGTTTTTAGGGGGTCTTGTCCTCATGGCTGGCAAAATGAATCAGTGCAGCCTGCTTCTCTGTGTGAAAGTCATTACCTTGTCTACCTTGTATCTTAGTATAGTGGGGACTGACCGTTTCAGCAGGCAAATTAGTCCTGCACCCTCCCCAAGTGCCACTCTGATCCCCTTCCCCTATGCCAGGGGTGGGCAATTATTTCGGGTGGAGGGCCACTCACTGAGTTTTGGCAAGGCATTGAAAAATGCACGACAGGCAGCCAGGGGCAGATAAATATTAACTTTCTAAATTTTTAGGGGCCCCGTGAGCCAGATAGAATGGTTTGGCGGGCTGCATTCGGCCCATGGGCCACATTTTGCCCACCTCTGCCCTATGCAATCTGCTGCTCTGCTTTCTGCTTCAGTCCTCATGTGTTCCTTGCCTGATTTCCTGCTCTGCCTTCTGCTCTATCTGCTCCTGGGCTGCCTGTCCCCTCCCTGATCTGTCCCATGCCACAAAGAAAGGATGCCCGTGCCACTTATGTAAGGTGACTATATGGGTTAACCTGAAATCTAAGCTGCAGGGAGTCAATGGCCCATTAATGACCCATTATTCTTTACTTCACAGGTGTTAACGATCACCTGTGAAGTAACCATTAGTATTAATAGAGCTTCCTATTTCACTCTGCCTCTGGGCCTTGCACCCTGTGCCTTCAAGGCTCCTTTTCATTTTCAATGACCAGCTGGGACTGGCCTCCAAAATTTGGGATAGTCACGGCCAATCCAGGACATATGGTCACCCTCCCCTATGGCACGCATGCTGCAGATTGGCCACCCTTGCCTTAGCACAGGGGTTCTCAACCTCTTTTAGACTGAGGACACCTCTAAAAAAATGCCAGCTCTTGCATTTCACTCACGTTTTGACTCCAGAAAAATACTGGAGCCACTCTTCTGTTGCAAAGAACTCAGAAACCACAAGAGATCAGCATGCTTTCGACCTGGTGGATTCCTATTTGAAATCTCTGGGTTTATCGTGCGAATTGTGTGTAGGTGTTTTCAGTATTAGTATTGCCTGGTACGCCCGGCACCCTTACAAGGATCTCAAAGCACCCAACATGCGGCAGCACTCTGCTTGGGAATCCTTGCCTTCATAGCTTGCCTGTTTGAGACCAGCTTAACAGATATTAAATCACACTCTTTGGCCTTGGTGTGAATCTGCATGGGTGCAGCCACGACTTGGAACAGCAGCATTTTTCAGCCCTCCAGAGAACATGACAAGTCTACCATGTAATGGATACAGCTGGAAAAACTTATCCTTACAGAAAGCAGCATGGGAATGTCTCTGAATGTGACACAGACCAGATTCACGCAGGTATAAATTAAGAGTGGAATTTGGCCTGTAATATGAATTCATTTCCTTTTCTGGTTCACACCGTTGATAGCTCTGCTGCACCCAGTGGCAGGTCTCTGAGCTGTGCAGTTAGAGGCTGCCCCAGCGGCTATAAATTCAGTTCAGGGCTCTCCTCGCCAGGCAGGGCACTGCTGCTCCAGTATTTCAGTCTTCATTAAGGCACATAAACTTGCTCCTCCGTTTCTACCCGTTTTATTACCAACTGTTCTCATTTCCCTAATTTAATTAGCTAACGAAACTCCATTTACATTCATTAAATAAATCAGCATTCTGGTTCATTGTGAAGTTAATGAACCGACCGCTAATTGTGTGGTTACAAGAAACTCAATAAACAAAAGTATCTGGTGCCAGCTGATGCCGGCTCTGGCCGGCCCGGTACAGGGTGCACATGGACAGGCATGGGAATCACCGCCACAATAGGGTGGTGCCGGAGACTCTGGGTTGTAGCCAAAGAAAGGTGCGTATGGACGCACCTTATGGGCACACTGTGATGTTGCTATAACTACATGCACTCTTTTATACCCCATCTACAAAGGATGAGAGCCTGTGCCAGCTCCGCTTGCAGAGATTCACCCTCTAAGCCCAAGCTAAAGCCCAAGGTGCATGGCTGCGAGAATGCCCTGATCACCAGTATACAGAATAGTTTGGGCAGGGGTGCGCCCTCCACCCATCTCTGTCCAACTTCTCAGTGGGGAGAGGGGAGACCTGTATGCTGGCTGCTGCTCCAGGACTGTTCATGCTTTTTACATTCATTTAAAAATAGAATAATGCTGGGAGTAGGGGCCTGATCTCAGGACTCCTGCCTCCTGGGTTCGTGCCCTCACTACTTGGCCTCAGGCTTCCCTTGTGCTTGCTGTCCTTCAGTCCCCTTTACCTTTGCATTCTTGGACATGGGGGGCACCTACACACATGCCCAATGCCTGCTCCAATGCATACTAATTAGCACTCATTGGAGCAGACTTGACTAATCGAGTCCGCTGGAGCATGCTAACTAGCGCACTCCTACAGCCTCAGCATCACATGCATTCAGTGTCGCCGCACTTCAAACAGGCGGTGGGGGTGCTTTAACTGAAGCTTGTCGCTGCGTACATGGGGCACCTTAAATAGAGCAGCTCCTGTAAGCCACTCTATTTAAAGCGCCGCCCCCCAGCCCCAACACCAGGGCTGTGTGGAGATGCCCAGAGGCACAGCTGCACCAGGAGAGATAGAGGAAGCCCCACACCCCAGCCCAGATGCTAGCCTGGTGGTCCAGGCCCTCTCTGGAGAGGTGGGTCAGAATCCCCTCCGGCTGAGAAGGACCCAGAAACTCACAATTTCTGGGTACAAAAGGTGGGCACTCACCTGTCTTTGTGGGGGAGGAAAGCAACTGTGATGCACTCTGTGTGTGCCACACTACTGGTGTGCATTAGGCTCGTTCAGAGTACACCTATCCATCCAAGCACTTAGGCAGTGACTAGGAGCTTTGAAGCCCAAAATGTAGGTACTTTCTGAGGTTTTTCAGCCACCAGAGAGAGGGATTTTTGCAGCTCAGGCACATACATCCTGCCTAAGTCCCATTTTGGCAATTAGTTCGCCAACCTGGATTTGGCCTCAAAGTGATCGCATTAAACTGGAGAGAAACAAGGCCGCTGATGCACATTACGGCACATTATGCAGCGTTGGCTCCCTGCAGGGCAGCTGATAGGAGAGAAATTATCCCAAAGCATAAAAGATGGGAAACAAAACGGTTACAAACAGAAGGCAAATTCAGGTCCTGATTAGGAGCTTCTACAACCCCAAGCTATTCTGTGCAGAATGTCTTGAGGACCCAGGACCTTATTTGTCTCCTCTACGTTGCTGAGATCTTGAACCAGATCCGGTCTTAGTCACACCAGGAACACTTCACTGGACTGCCACTGTGTTTGCCTCCATGCAATCCTTGCAAACGCTGCATTGGGTCTTTGTCCCCCTCGAGAAGTTTCTGTATCTGGAACTGACCCCAACTCCTTTTCTCCTATCAGCAGAGAGGCATGTTGCTAAGTTTACAATTTTGGCCTTGCCTCTACAGATGAGTCCTTGTGGAGTATTATTATAGTAGTGCAGGGATGGAGAAGCCGGCCTTTTCATATTTGCCGGTGAAACGCTGCCCATGCTCGAAGGACCGTCAAATTTGTGACTTGAATTTGTGTGCTAATCCCAGGGCTACCCTGTTATTAATTTCTCTCTATTCAGTGGAGCCAGGACATCATTCTGGGAGGCCTATCACTTCTCCGCTTTAATCTAAAAGACGTCAGCACTTACCCCACAGTTATTTATTTTCCTTAGAAGTGTCTCCAGATGGTCTCGTATCAAAAGCTTTTTGTATTCTTAGGCAATTAATATTCTTTTAGCAACTGTTAACTCTCCCCTGCACTCCTAAGGAGGTTCAGGGTAGTGGGCAGCATCATCCTCCCAGGCTCTCTCTTACGTACTGTGTTTTTTTAAATGTAGCCTTTCAATAAGGATCGATGCAAAACAGACTAGCTGATCACTTTGCTCTAAACTCTAATAAATATTTAATACTTTTTCAATGATGAACCACACAATTAATAGATGTGATGAAAACTTAACATTTACTGGCCTCGCTGTTGCAAACCATAACTATTATCTATTTTATAGTCTTGAATCAATAGCCCCTCCATTTCCTGAGTTCCTGAATAATCTTTTTTTAAATTTCTTTTTTAGTTCATTATTAAAGCCAAAGCCCATCTAAATTTGAGCCTGGGCATAATTGGAAATGATAATTAGGCTCAAATGTAAGATGAAAGCTTGTTAAAGAGAGACCAAAAAAAACCTGTGCCTGTGTAAATGTAAATGCTGGGAACGTTTTCTTTGCCTTTGGAAGATGGAATTTATTATGATTTTCTTGGAAATGAGAGTGTGATTGATGTGTCTATGATAGGGACAAATGTTCAATCATTACACACGTGACTAAGATGTACTTACAGACAGAAGGTAGGGCAGAGCGGCATCTTTTTGGAGGTCAAGACTGTAAAATGCTCAGCACTTTGTAAGGGGCTGATACCCCTCAGTTCCTTCTACTTTAGTTGAAGGCACTGACCACTATTCAAAGGTGCTTAGCACAATACAGGAGGAAGCTCTGAGTGAGCTGCTCATTCTTTAGGGTGGGACTAGCACTGAAAAATTTGGCTTTTATGGTTGCACAGTTGTATTCCTACCTTGTGCTTTAGTTATCCCAAAGAGAAAAGAGCACATTTAGCAGTAAAACCAACGCACGTAAGTCGGAGACAGAGCTCCCTGTTATATCAAGAGGTGCAGGAACGGGACCTATGGGAGAAGCGGCTTCATTAGTGTCACACCTCAAGTGAGAATAGGGTTTTGAGGCCACATCCTGGCCCTGCAGCACCCTGAGCTTTGGGATTGTGCAGACTGAGGGCAGTGTTCACAGTGAGAGGTGATGATCCTGGCTGGTTCTTACAGACGTGCACACATGGTCCCATTTCAGGCATGCTTATTTGTCAAGCCAGAGCTCTGTAAAAGACTCTGAGGTGGGTATTGCTCAAAGCCCTGCTTCCAGCATGAATTATATTCTTTCCTTAAAGAGGAGCCTTGTCCTGTCGCCACTCAGCATATGTGCATCAGCCCCTGCCTTGTCTCCGCTAGGCTGTTTGGTGTGCTCCTGCTCATCCTTCAAAGTCTCGATGGCTCTTTGTGAACCTCAGTTTGAGCAATCATTCCCAGAGGGCCCTGAAAGCACGTTCCACTCAACATGAAAAAAGCCGTTCTCACCCCCCACCTCATTAGCAGTCTCCAAAGTAGCATTCTCGTTCTCACTTTGCTCCTTCTGCTGTCCCCTGGACTGCCAGAAAAAGGAAAGAAACACCATCCTCCTTAAATAACTTCAAGGACATCCCTTTTGTCTGTGGGACCAGTTCTTGTGGGAACTGCCCCAGGCTGACTCATGGAGTAGTCTCTCTCTGCTTCTTTCCTTGATCTCCCAAGAATGGTTTCCTTTGGGATGCCAGAGCTTGCTTCTCTGTAGGCTCGATCACCCTCCCTGGCTTTCTCTGTCTGGTTGACTCTCTGGAGTAACGCCAAAGCAACAAATTGGTGATTCCAGCTCTCTGCTTTCTTTCAGACCACTTGCTCTCATTACCCCCTATTTTTTGAGCATCTCTCCACTGAAGTCAGTGGGATACCATTGAATCTGGTCAGAAAAAAACAGCACTTAGTGAGGACCTTGATCTCATGTGGCATTTGTGGAGAACACCTATGGGTACAAAGGGCAGATGGGGCGGGGGGGGGGTTGTAGTACTGATGCTGGGCAACAGATGGCCCGCTAGCATGCTCTGATGTGAAGGAAAATCAGATACATGGATGGGATGGACATGGCTGGTTTCAGCGTGGCTCTACAGAGGCTTAACTGTTTGCCATTGCTGGAGTATCTGAGCCTCTCTAAATTACAGAGTAAGTAAAGGTTCAGCTACATCCAGGTTCATTGCCCATGATTCTTCCAACAGAGTGGAAGCAGATGTGTAAGTCCCTCAATGAAAGTTGCATTGAAGCCCACATGCTCTGTTGGCAGAGAGGGGCCCAACACAGTCTACACGTGCGCATTTACTCTGCAGTAACCAAAATTAGTGAGCAGTATGAGTACATGTCTACATGTGCATGCCTGTACTGCACAGTAAATATGGTGACTTATGCCATCTTGAGCGTAACTTTCATACCTGCATCATGTAGGTATCAAATTTACACCCAGTTAGTTACTGTACAGTAATGTACATGTAGACATGTTACTGCACATTAAGTGCATTGACACTGTGTGTGAGGACTGACTTGGGATTAATTTTAGTCCCACACACAGCATTATTGTACTTTAATGCTTGCATATGTAGATGCCTGCCTATTCCCACTTACTGCGCAGTAATTTACTGTGCAGTAAATTTAAGCCGGCGTAAATGCACATGTAGACACACCCAGTGACTTGCACAGATGCTACCTCCGAAGTGCCTTTATTACCAACATCAACATGCCTTTGGTTTACTTTTCTATATATTGCTTTTACCCAGCAGATCACAGTACTCTGGAGAAAGTGCCCTGTAATATGATTGGGTGCCTTTTTTCCCTCCAAAGAAACTAACAGAATCCAGTTTGTGACTAGAGATTAGATTTGGTACCTGTATTTTTGCAGCCATATTTTTCTATGTTCAAGTGTACAGCACAATTCAAACTTTTCATTGACCTATTTCAGTGGAACATAATAAATCTATGCTGTGAAGTATTTTAATTCACTACGAAGGAGTTTGTTGTGTTGAATAAAGGATTCACCCTCGGTTGCTTTTGAATATTTCTCAAAAACTTAATGAATAAAGAAAAAAACACTCAATCTGCAAATAAAACTCTGAACTTGCTTTAGTGCTTTAAGTACCCTCCTGATCTGGGGTGCAGTTAAGAAAATAAAGGGAGCATTTACAGTTGCTAAATCCATTTGAAAACAACCAATTCCATTTACACTTTGCATAAAAATCCCTTGCATTGAACACACTCATCGCTAGACTGAGAAATATTTGCAGATATCATTTGGTGAGTGATTTTGAATAGCAAACTCATCCTTGAGAGTCAAAAGAGGCTAATGGACAATTTGCAAACACCAAAAGAGGGTCTATTTGTTGCATTAATGATATGCTTAAATTTACTGCCGAGTCACTGAGGTGAGCAATGTTCAAAAGCAGAAAGGGGACTTAGCCAACCAAATTCCACTTACTTTCAATGGAAGCTGAGTGCTTCACAGCTCTGAAAAAGCTTACAAAGGCCAAACCATTCAATAGTCTCCATCATATGAACCTCTGTTTCGATTGACTAGTCTCTCAACTGGCCCCTCTGCACACAAGAAATATGGATGCTTTGGCTCTTCTTTCACTAGCCTGCTTCAGATAGCACCATTATAGTGAGCCCAATTTTTGTCTCGAAAATAGCGAGTGGTTAGATGGTTCAGTATAATAAAAAGAGGCATTTATAGGTGCTTTCTGTTAGCTCAGCGACCATATCCTAAACTACTAACTTGGCCTTCTGGAGCAAAGTTTATGCTCAGAAGATGGCTGTTCCTCATAACAGGAATCTTCTTCCGTGAATCCTTTAAACGTACCCTATAGCAGTACAAACATACCCTATAGAGAAATTTAGGGCATGTTTGTACTGCTTCCCCAGTGCCCTTGAGACCACTGCTGAGAAGGCACCTGACCCAGCCATTCCTGTCTATGCATGTCAAACCTGGAAACGAGGTAGGGAGCCACTTTGGGTCTGCCTCCTCCTGGCTCTTACTATCTCGGGAAGCTCAAGAGCAACACCGTGGGCACCACTGAAGTCGTCTTCCCACTTCATCTCTGTGTCTGGTCTGTGAGAAGTGGAAATAGGGAGGCAGGGTTTTCAAGGGCAGTGGGGTTGTGGAAGAGACATGCCCGTAGTCATCCTCTGCCGTGGTTACAGCTTTGTTGAAGTCAGAGTGTAACCTGAGCCTTGATCTGTTCCCATAACTAGCTCGATTTACATCCTGGAGAGTCTAAGATCTTAGATCCTTCTACTAAGATCTTAGTCCTTCTATTGGTACATGGTGGTTGCTGTTGTTATTATTATAAGGATTGCGGTAGGGCCTAGGAGCACCATGGGCCCCCTAGATCTGGGTGCCATACACAGAACAAAAAAGTCTGTCTGCATTACAGCTACTAACCGTGTTGAGCCTTGACTTTGTTGAAGAGCTTAAATCTAACTGTGCAGGTACAGCTGACATCTAGGGCAGTGGCTCACAACAAGATCTCAGGGAAGCATGGGAACTGCTAACCCAGCCCAGACACATGGCCCACCTGTCCTGGCATCCTGTTGTCAAAACTGGCCAGTAACAGAGCTGTCTAAATTGTGCTAGGGGACTTTCCATCTCCTGGAACAGCCCAGAATTGGGTTGGAGCAAAAGTGGCTTAAAGTCTTGCAGCTTCTGGAGTCTCCATCCTTGAAGGTTTTTAAGACCTGGCTAGATGAAATCTTGGCTGGGATGAGCTACTTGGGACTGGTCCTGCTTGCACCAGGGGGCTGGACTAGATGTGACCTCCTCAGATCTCTTCCAAGCCTAATTCTTATGATTCTATGAAGGTCGTGACGCTACAAATCTCACCTCAAACCTTTTCAGACATCTTTAATATGGAAAGCCATCCATGCCTTGAAGCATTTTGGACATGCCTTCTATTTTCACGGAGGAGCACCGGTGCTCTAATGAGTTCATCAACTAGTAGTGAAGACGGGCTGAACCTGGCTCTATGTCTGAGGAGAACAGCAGACCCACGTTTCACCATCAGCTCGACTACAAGGAGCCTCGGAAGATGTTTTAGGTGGGAGGTAGCTAACATGGGTGCAAAGGAGCTGCCTTTCTAAATGAAGCAATTAGCTGTTGGTTTCATATTCCTTCACTATTTCAAAGAATTTGACCTTCGGGACAGATTTCTGCAGAAAAACAAACACCAGGTTAGACAAATATTTGTCTGGGATAGTTTAGAAAGGGATGTTCCTTGCTGTAGTCAGAGGATTGGACTAGATGACTTCTGAAGACCCTCCCATACATTTTTTCCCTATGTCTCTCCAACCACTTTCCACATCAGAAAATGCTCATCTTCTCATGCAATCCCCTTCTCCTGGGCTTTCAAAAACAGGCAGGTTGTGAGGAAATCTATTTAATAATGCAATAAATAAACAGCTGCCCCACAGATGAACTCTAATTGCAAAGCTTTGGGCCAATGTGGATAGTTTTTCATACGTTGCCAAACTTCATGGTAGAGCTGAGTGATAATAAAAGTACTGCCGGGTTCTTAGCCCTGGGGTCCTGCTGGATCCTGCTTAAATTCATCTTTAAACAAAAGGCGAGTCAGGACAAATGCTAAAAGTGCAAAGCCGCTTGTGTGTCTTCCTCTTCCTTTAGCAAGCAGATCTTGTTCCAACACATCATAATAACGTTTCATTGGGAAGCTGAAACTGGGGACTTGGACAAACGGCAAGACCAAGATTGCTTTTTCATGGATTTTTAATTTTAGAAGAGTCCTGTTGCAGGAGGTATTTGCAACTTTCATTTCAATTTATAGTTTTTTTTGAAGCTTTACGGAAAACAAGGTCATCAGCCCTTTGATGCTATTGCTGCTCCTACGGAAATCAGGAACCCAACACCAACTGATTTGAATGGACACAGAAGTGAGCACCTGAAGTCCTGTTGCTATTATTATTTTCCCTTCCCTCTGCCAGGATCTCCTTCTGAGCAATAGAAACTCCCTGCAGGGTGTCCCCATTTTATGATGGCAACTGATATATGGGTAATTAACCTTGGAGAAGATGCTAATTAGTTAAGAGAAATTCAACTACTCTTGTTTCTATGACTGCTCTGCTGGAATAGTGGGAGGGGTGGTATCTATCTTAGTAAGTGCTTCTGTTGCTGTTTCAGGAACCAAGTATAGCCACAAGTGAGACATGTATATAGAGTCTTTAGGACTGAATTTGTTGAGGGTCTGGATACTAAGATAAGGGGGTCATTCCCATCTGTTTGCAGAGGTTAGGATGTATTGTGTAAGCTGGTTGTTCTCCATGCATTTCTTTCAACTTCTAAATTTGATCTCACTTCTGTTTCTTTCACACATTGCTGTCCCAGCCGCCTGCAGAGGGTTTAGTTTGAGGGTGTGGTTGGGGGTAGAAAGGTAAGAAAGATTTATTGACTTAAAAAAACCACAACTACGCATAATAACAAGACAAACGATGACAGACAAAAGCAATTCGCATCGGCAACTTATC
>NW_017729032.1:3542399-3549901 GCF_001723915.1 Gavialis gangeticus | reverse complement strand
AAAAACACAGCTACGCCTAGTAACAAGACAAACGATGACAGACAAAAGCAATTCGCATCGGCAACTTATCGGCAGTCCCTCTGATGCCTGATACACAGCAAGCTTCTCTTTCCACAAAGTTCAGTGAGGTTGGGCGTCCCTGAGCAATGCTGTTTGAGGGGTGCCAGGAAGGACCCTGGAATGCAGTTCTAGGGCTCCTCAAGGTACATGGGCCCACTGATCCAGGCAACAGCTAACTAATCCTTTTCACAGAGCTGCATCTTCCTTCTGAATGGTTTCCAGATATTTCAGCTAATTTATAGCTTCTGAAGGACATTGATAACGTATGACCACTTAGATTCCTTTTTCTTCAACTGTCCATAGACTGACCAATAGCAGTACAAGCCTTGCATTCCTTTGATAAAGTAATTTTAACTGCGCCACAGGGCCTTACTACTTCTAGGCTTTGCTAAATTTACTAGGCCTTACTTTATACAAGGCCTTACTACATCTTAAACTATAATTAAGCTTTTAGCAACAACTTATAGCTTAATATCTAAACAAATACAGAAAGACACTTGGTCTAACCTTCATAGAGCCTTCAGCAAGCACTTTTATTACACAGACATACTTTTCAGTTGCCACAATTGCTACCTTGTGTTTCCCACCATCAGCTTATTCACCCTTTGCATGTCATTCAGCACCTACATTGGATTCTCTTTGCAGCATGGACCCTTTTTTTTTTTCTCGGGGGGATGTACAAGCCTGCATCATCAAAGTTTTAGGCACCTAATTCCCACTGCTTGCAAAGGAAGCTAGGTCCCTCAATACCACTAAGCATCTGCCTAGCTTAGTGGTTTTCAACTTGTGGCCCACAGATTATGCCTATTTTGTCCACGACGTTTTAGAGGTCAGCTGTGCATTTGGACAGTCATTGCTGCAATCCACTCATGCTCAGACTTTCAATGTCTTAGACCCTGTGCACATGTGGAAACTTCATACCAATGTAAAAGCACAACTCAGACGTGGACATGGTGCACAGTGGGAAAGACAGGCTTATCCCAGTGGAGCTTGACTCAGGAATGTCCCAAACTGAGCTTCAGAAGGGCATGCACCATAGGATTGCAGGCAAACCTCCTGCTCTAGAGCACATCAGTGGGTTTGGGTGGGTGGGGCATGCTTATCCCAGTCTTTGCTGGAACACAAAGCTGAATTCAGGGGGCCAGCAGTGCCTGAAGCGTGGTTTTGCAACCCAAGCCAATAAGAGTTATTGCTTGGGTAGTAATGTTCACTCTATCTCCTTCTTCTCTGTCATCAAATGGTGTCTGCATGTCCTTTAGGACCAATGCCCCAGGGAGAGGTCTTTGTAACACCAAGGGATTCACCTTTACAAGAAGAACGTGCAACTGCTCCATCAGGCCTCTTCCCATTCTTAGGTTACGGGAGCCAAGAGTCTTGTCACTTGTGTCTGATGAGGTTGATTATTATTCAGGCTACAGTGGCACTTGGCAGCTGCAACTGAGATCAGCGCCTCAATGTGCTCATGCGGCATGAGCCCAAAGAAGGAGAAAATTCCACCCTGAAAGATTTGCAAAAGAAGTATTGTTAGGTCTGTCTTCAAGTGTGAACTGCTTTAAACAGGTGGAAGGGGCCTTCAGGGTCATCCAGGCCAGGCCCCTACGCAGATGCACATGTCCATATCCTTAAATCATCCCAGACAGATGCATATCCCCTCAAAAACTTCCGGTGAAGGCAGCTTTGCAACTTCCTTCAGCTGCTTGTTCCTTTGTGTTACTTGTTTTACACTTAGGAAAATGCCGAATTGAGTCACAGACAGAGAAAATGACATGGCCAAGATCACAGAAGCATTTGTCAGGATGCAGAATTGAACCCAGCCCTCCTGTGTCCAAGCAAAGGACATACAAAGGTGGGTCTACACTGTAGTCACTGGACCCAGCTTTAAACAGGCTACTTTGGGAGGTGCAGCAACAAGAGCACAGAGCTGAGTGAAGGGCAACTAGCTAAGTATATACTCAGGTTTTACAACCCACGTTCTGCCCTATGCTGTAAGGGAGACACTTACTGCACTGTTATTGGTACTTGAGCTAGCTCATTTAAAGCTGGCTTGAGTGTCTGCAAGACCTGGTCACACCTTTGGACTGGATTGTAGACACCCTGAGACCAACATCCTCTTTCTGAACAATCAAGGGGCACGGCCCAAAAAAGCAAGCAGTACAATCCCTGCAAACTGCATCGGGGCAGCAAGCCGGCACTCCTGGCTTTGCTCACACGAGAATATCCGACCTCCTCTACTTATTTCAGAGCAATGCAAATCCCCATCTGTGTCCTGCTCTGCCTCTCAGAGCCCAGCAACAGCACACCACCGCACACAAAAAGCCTCCCTGTGGGATGGCAAGTGGGGGAAGGGCGCTGGCTCCCCCCCAGTTCCCCTCCAACCCTTTCCACTTGTGTCATTTTGTCGGATGCAGCTGGAAAGAATTAAAATGTCAGGCGGGGACAATCGCCTCCATTGAGATGAAAAGCTGATGCAAGGAACAATGCTAACGAGCATGGAAAAAGCCTGGTGCTGGTTAGCTGGTAATAATTAGCCGCAGCATCAGGGGAAGAAAGACTGAGGAGCAGAGCTGCCTTCCTTCAGTTTGGGGGTGCGGTTAGGGTTGCATAGATTACGGCTGCTTAATTGTGGCTAATCCCATATTTACAGAGGGCTCTGTGGAGTGGTTTTGGACTCCCAAATTAAACTTGCAGGAAACGCGCTGTGCTGTTGATGCCGGAGCATGGATCTGCAGCAGGGGGATGTTTTCAATCTGACAGGGGGAGGCTGGGGGAGGATGACTGCTCCCTCTGAAGGCAACCTGGAGGCGTGTGGTCATAAATGAGATAACAGCTGGGCAGGAGGCTGAAAGGGCAGGCCGGGATAGGGCCCTTTGGAACATCCTGTAATGAAACCTTTGCAAACCCAGTTCGATCGCTTTGTGGAGTGAGATTAGCTGACTGCACTCACTTTAGGATTCACCTGGGACTTCCTGGTTCTTGTATCAGGAACCATGGGCATATGGAAACAAGGGCACAAACTGAGAACATAAGCAGTGCCACAAAAGCAATGGTATCCTGTCTCTGACAGCGTCTTGTAGGAGATGCTCTAAAGGGAGAGTATATCAGGGTATATCTAGAATAAGCCACCCCCTGCCAGAACCTCCCTGGCGTCAATCATAAATGCTTTAGGGGGAAAGATGAATCAGCATCATGGTCATGCTACCACCTTATGTAAAAATTAGGCTTGTACTTAGGTTTGTGATGAAAATCTACATGTGCACTGGGTGACAGCCAGTGCAGTTGCTTGCCAGAGTCTGCAAGGAGCCTGAAACAATCTCTCGGAGGGGTAAGAGCTGCCATATTGATTTCAATGAGGTGCTCATTCAGATATGAAAGAAGGAGGCTGAGAGGGATCTTGAGAGGTCACCTAGTCCAGGGGTGGTCAAACAGTGGCACCTGTGCCACAAGTGTCATGGGCAGCCTTTGTGTGTGGCATGCGCCAGACTGGGGAACGGACATGCAACATAGTGGTAGGTGGGGTAGGGAGCGGAAAACAGAGCAGCAAATCGGGCAGGGAGCACAGAGAAGGAAGCAGAAAGAAGAGTGGCCTATCAGGTAAGAGAAGGGGGCAGGGATGGGCATGAGTGACTGGTGCCTCCCAAATCTGGGGGGGCACCTGCAGAAGCTGCTGATGGCAGCGGCCCTGTCGGGGGGCACCAGCCCTACTGACAGCACCAGTGTCAGCCGTCGGGGGGGCACCGGCCCCATTGGGGGGGCACATGCACCCACTGTGCATCCCCTACCAGTTGCCTATGGGGATGGGATTCGGGAAGGGCGTAGGGCTAGTTTGTGGCATTCCTGCCAAACAGTTTGGCCCCTGCTGATCTAGTCTATCCTTTGCTGCAAAGCTGGATCAGCTAGAAAAGGGGTCAACCAGACCCAGCCCATGCAGCCATGTCATCTGGCTCGCAGTGCTCCCTCTGGGTCCAAAAATGAAACCTCCAGTGCCTGAGAGCCTACTAACTCCCTGCATGAGTTATTCCAGTCCTCATCTCTCCTTTCTGTTGGAAAATTATTTGAGTTATCTAATGTCCCATGCAAATCTCCCATGCTGCAATTTAACCCTACACAGTCAGATGGATTGCAGATTGGCTCAAGGGTTGCACTCAGAGGGTGGTGGTGGACGGGTCATATTCGACCTGGGGGGAAGTGGGCAGCGGAGTCCCCCAGGGCTCGGTCCTTGGGCCTGCGCTGTTCAATCTCTTTATCAGCAATTTGGACGACGGGGTGAAAAGCAACTTGTTTAAATTCACTGATGATACCAAAATTTGGGGTGAGGTGAGCACGCTAGTAGGGAGGGAAAGACTGCATCAAGACCTGGGTAGATTACAGGGGTGGGCTAATATAAACAGGATGCGTTTCAATACTGACAAGTGCAGGGTGCTGCACTTGGGCAGTAGTAACCAGCAGCACACTTATAAGATGGGAAACCCCCTTCTTGAGAGCACGGAGGCAGAAAGGGATCTTGGAGTCATTATTGACTCCAAGATGAACATGGGCCGACAATGCGAGGTCACGGTTGGCAGGGCTAACCAGACCTTGTCGTGCATCCACAGGTGCATCTCTAGCAGGGCCAAGGAGGTGATCCTCCCCCTCTATGTGACACTGGTCAGGCCACAGCTGGAGTACTGCGTCCAGTTCTGTGCGCCCCACTTCAGGAGGGATGTGGACAACATGGAGAGGGTCCAGAGGAGGGCCACCTGCATGATCCAGGGACAACAGGGCAGACCCTACAATAAGAGACTGCAGGACCTGAACCTGTTCATCCTTCACAAGAGAAGGCTGAGGGGGGACCTGGTGACCGTCTATAAACTCACTTGGGGGACCAGAAGGGTTTGGGGGAGACCTTGTTTCCCCTAGCGCCCCCTGGCATAACAAGGAATAACGGCCACAAGTTGTTGGAGAGGAGGTTTAGATTAGACATCCACAAGAACTACTTCACGGTCAGGGCGGCTAGGATCTGGAACCAACTTCCAAGGGAAGTGGTGCTGGCTCCTACCCTGGGGGTTTTTAAGAGGAAGCTTGATGCCTACCTGGCTGGAGTCATCTGAGCCCAGTTTTTCTCCTGCCTAGGCTGGGGGTCGGACTTGCAGATCTACAAGGTCCTTCCTGACCCGACATCTATGATTCTATGAACCCCATGACTTCCTGTCCCTTTCCCAGTGGGCAAACAGAACCTTTCTATTGGTCGCAAATTTTCAGGTATCTGAAGACTGTTACTGTGTCTCCCAGACAAATGTATTACCAAAACCATTATCAAAAAACCCTTGCATCTCGCCTATCTTTGGGACCATCACGGCTGTAACAACACTCCAACCCTGAGACAGGAGAGGGTATGTCTCCTTCACTCTTTCCTAGGCCAAGCACACTCTGTTCTTGCAGTCTTGTCTAGAGGTCATGTTTTAAGGGCTTCTGATCAATGTTTTACAGACCTCTGATCAAAGTTTTATGGACCTCAGGTCATATGTTGTCACTCTCCTCTGGACTCTAAGTGGTCCACATCTCTCTTAAAGCATGGTGCCCCAAACAGCATAATACAGCTGAGGAAGCATTACTTCACGTCTTACACAAAGTGTTCCCATTGATATGATCCAGGACAATGTTTGCTCTTTTTCAACAGTATGACCTGGCTGACTCACGTTCACTTTGGGATTCACACTAACCCTTTGGATCTCTCTCTGCAGCACCGCTCCGAGCCAGTTCTTCCTCCTCTCATACTTGAGCACTTCACTCTTCCTACCTAAATGTAGCTCTTTGTCTTTGTCCTTATGAAAATGCATCCTAGTTACTTCAGGCAGTTTCTCCAGTTTTCAAGATCATCTTGAACTCTAATTCTAGCCTCCAAAATGCCTGCAGCTTGTCTCAGCTTTGTATCGTCTGCAAATTTAATAAGTATGCCTTGTATTCCATCATCCAAGTCATTAATGAAAATATTGCTAGCAATAGGAAGGACCCCTGTGGAACCCAGCTCGAAGTACCTTTCTATCCAACCCATCTAGTCCAAATAACTTGAATATCAACATTGTTAACTATTTCATTGTTGATGGCAACCAAGAAGGCAACTGATAAGATGGAGGGCTGCACAATCTACTTCGAGCAACAGCTCATTTCAGTGTCAAGTGCAGAGAGTTTGGTAGAGAATTATTACTGTTTGTATTGTGTTAGCACCTAAAATCTTCAATCAGGGGCTGGACTAAATTAGGCCAGGCACTGTACAAATTCATCCCAGTTCATCCCATGCGGAAGCATATATGGATAAATAGATGACTGGAGTACTGTCTGGGAGTTTTAAATATTTTGCAGGAAGAGAGCTGAAAACTCATTGCAACGCAGGGTTTCCATCAAGGAATCCTGATGATATAAATGCCCCATCAGCTGCTCCTGTTTATAATGGTGTCCCCATATGGGCAGGATCATAGCATTAGAAGAAAGTAGGAGTGGAAGGGACCTCACGAGATCATTTAGTCCAGCCTCCAGCTCAAGGAAGGATCATCCCTTGCAAACCCATCCCAGCCAAGTGTCTGTCCAACCCAGTGACTCTCAACCCTGGGGTGCTTTGACATCTTTCAAAAGTGCCACGGGGTGCCAAGCAATATTAGTACAGTTAGGTGTGCAAACATGATTCACAAGATAAATCCAGAACTTTCAATAGACACAAAAAACTAGAACTCTTGGTTCCCAAATGATACCTTTTATTAGACCAACTAGAAAATGGCAAGAAAATTGTCTTTTTCTGCAAGCTTTCGGGATCAAAGTCCCTTCGTCAGGCTCTGGGAAAAGCGTAGATGGTACAAGTTGGTAAACAGTCCCCGTAGTAGGAAATAAACTTCATTTTTGCACAGTATGTACCAAGTACATCCTGAGATTTCAAATAGGAATTTATAGTATCAAAAGCATCCTGCCCTGTTATAGTCTTTCTGAAATCTCTGCAACAGAGGAATTGCTCTATTATTTTCCTGTAGTCAAAAGATAAGGGAAAATGTACAGCTGGCACTTTCCGAGGGGGGCCTCAAGTCTAAGGAGGGGTGCCTCGAGTTTAGCAAGGAGCACCTCAAGTCTAAAAAGTTTGAGAGCCACTAGTCCAACTTGCTCTTCCAAATGTCCAGAGGTGGAGACTCCACAGCTTATCTGGGAGCCTCTTCCAGGGCTTGACCACCCTCGGAGTCAGAAAGTTCCTCTTAAAATCTCCAACTTCAATTTCTTTTTTTGTGTCATGAGGCCATTACTCTTAATCCTGCCCTCTCCAGCCACAGAGAACAGCTCATCTCTATGCTCTCTGTAACTGCCCTTTAGGTATTTGAAGACTTATCAAATCCCTACCACCCTCCTCCCCCAGGTCTTCTTAGGGTATGTGACGGGCTGGCTGGCAGTGACCTGACCCAGGGGTTTTGAAAGGGCAAAAGATG
>NW_017729032.1:3539986-3541562 GCF_001723915.1 Gavialis gangeticus | reverse complement strand
TTGTCACTTGACATTTTGCATTTTGTCCCTTTTTATATTTCACCAACCCGTATCATTTGTTCTACTGTTTGTGTTTTATATTTTGTTAACCCTGTTTTTTGTCAATGATTGTAAGTGTCTAACCTTTGTTGAATCCTGCCCCTTAGGGCATTGTAGTGTCCACTATACCCTCTGATTTATGCCTGTTATGTTCCCAGTATTAAAAGGTATATGTTTAAGCCCCATTCATGGTCTGGCTCTGCTCTATAGGGGGAGGAGAGTCCCTACACCTCCCACAGCTTGTGCACCGGCTTTGATCCCTTCAATTGGAGATGGGGTACCTCTTGGAGTACTGCCCGGGTGACAGGTACATCGTGGCTTTCAAACAATTCTGGAGGGGGAATTCAGCGTGCGACTCATTTCAACCCGTTTTGCTTGCCAAGTGCAACACTGAGCCTGTGGATGAGCTATTGGCAGTGATCAGAGCTATGATCCTCTGCATCCTGAAGGTGAACCTCTCCTGCCTGGACCTAGTCACCGAGAGGTTAAGTTACCCACAGGCCTTGCCATCAGTGGTAGAGCTGAAAACAGAAGTCACGAGGGTTACCTCTCCAGGCCCAGATACACAACCGTGGTGCTGCAAAGTAAAGGAGAGCGGGGCTGTATCACACCGCTCTCGGGAAACTGAGGCAAATGTGAGTCAGCTCTTGGTTCAGCTCCCCAGCCTTTGCCCCCTGGGCTCTTCCTTCAGGGGACATTATTCCTTTCCCGCAGAGGGGCGAGCTATTGCAGGTTGACTTGTATTTCCCTCTGGGAAATGGCACGTATATGAGAAGGATGTGGAGACGCTTGAGAGAGTCCAGAGAAGAGCCACTCATACAATTAGAGGCCTAAAGAGCAAGCCATACGAGGAAAGGCTGACAGATGTGGGACTGTTCAGCGCACAAAAGAGAAGACTTCAGGGGGATATGGTGGCAGCTTACAAATATATCAGGGGTGCGCATCAGGGGCTGGGCGAACAGTTCACCAAGGCACCCCAGGAGAAAACCAGGAGCAATGGTCATAAACTCCTAGAAGAAGGTTTCAGACTGGATAGAAGGAAAAACTTCTTCATGGTTCGTGTGACCAGACTCAGCTTCAAAAGGAGACTGGACACACCTTGCTGGGGGGCTTTGACCCCAGCAGTCTTTCCTGCCCAGAGCAGGGGGGCTGGGCCCAATCATCTCATGAGCCCTAAACTTCAGTGAATCGGTGAGTATGGGCTCTTACAACTGAGTGGCTGATGTGCCCCAACCTATTTTAGCCCCGGTTGCTCATTCATACACCCGTGTTTTGTGTTCCCCCGGTGCGAGAGTGAAGCTGTACTGTGGCCAAGCAACAACCCCTCCTCGTTCACCTGCAGAGATCGCTGTGCCCCTTTCAAAGGAAAAAAGATCAGTAACACTACCCCAGGTTTCGAGAGGGGTGGGGGGAAACCGAGGCAAAAAGAAGGGAAAAGACCATGCAAAATCAGCCAGCAGGTCAGTGCCAGCGCTCTGACTACAGTGCAGTCTCCCACATGTCAGACCAGTGCCCTGTCCGTGAGACTGGCTCGGCC
>NW_017729032.1:3526607-3539865 GCF_001723915.1 Gavialis gangeticus | reverse complement strand
CAATACATGCACTCCAGCTTTGGAGGTCTTATGAGGGGGATAAAAGGTGCAGCGTGGGCTGACTCAGGGGAGACCAGTGAGGGACAACAAGGAAGGAGCTTCACAGAGCTGGCAAGAGCTGAGCCAGTGGGGCAGTAGCAGTGCCCCAGAAGGGCCTGAAAGAGCAGGACCTGCAGGCAGCAGTGTGGCGTGTGGCCGGCACGAGAGGCTCCCCAGAGGGCTCCAGGATCCCCTGGGAGAGGCTGCAGCCAGCAGGAGAGGCTCCCCCGCTCCAGCCAGGATCTGAGCAGCAATCTGAGAAGTTCCCAGCTCTGCTTCCAGCTCCTCCAGAGGCCAGGCAGCTCAACATGAGGCTGAGGCTCCAGAAAACTAAGGACATCTAGCAGTGGTGGCTATGTGGCAGTGTTCCTGCCTACCATATGGGAAATCTGGGTTCAAGTCCCAGCTGGGGTGAGTGAGCTAATAAGAAGCAGCTCTTCTTACAGTGGAAAGGGGCCATTGTGTTTTCTCCCTCTCCAGGTACCACGGCCCTATATTTCTTTGTCACTTGACATTTTGCATTTTGTCCCTTTTTATATTTCACCAACCCGTATCATTTGTTCTACTGTTTGTGTTTTATATTTTGTTAACCCTGTTTTTTGTCAATGATTGTAAGTGTCTAACCTTTGTTGAATCCTGCCCCTTAGGGCATTGTAGTGTCCACTATACCCTCTGATTTATGCCTGTTATGTTCCCAGTATTAAAAGGTATATGTTTAAGCCCCATTCATGGTCTGGCTCTGCTCTATAGGGGGAGGAGAGTCCCTACACCTCCCACAGCTTGTGCACCGGCTTTGATCCCTTCAATTGGAGATGGGGTACCTCTTGGAGTACTGCCCGGGTGACAGGTACATCGTGGCTTTCAAACAATTCTGGAGGGGGAATTCAGCGTGCGACTCATTTCAACCCGTTTTGCTTGCCAAGTGCAACACTGAGCCTGTGGATGAGCTATTGGCAGTGATCAGAGCTATGATCCTCTGCATCCTGAAGGTGAACCTCTCCTGCCTGGACCTAGTCACCGAGAGGTTAAGTTACCCACAGGCCTTGCCATCAGTGGTAGAGCTGAAAACAGAAGTCACGAGGGTTACCTCTCCAGGCCCAGATACACAACCGTGGTGCTGCAAAGTAAAGGAGAGCGGGGCTGTATCACACCGCTCTCGGGAAACTGAGGCAAATGTGAGTCAGCTCTTGGTTCAGCTCCCCAGCCTTTGCCCCCTGGGCTCTTCCTTCAGGGGACATTATTCCTTTCCCGCAGAGGGGCGAGCTATTGCAGGTTGACTTGTATTTCCCTCTGGGAAATGGCACGTATATGAGAAGGATGTGGAGACGCTTGAGAGAGTCCAGAGAAGAGCCACTCATACAATTAGAGGCCTAAAGAGCAAGCCATACGAGGAAAGGCTGACAGATGTGGGACTGTTCAGCGCACAAAAGAGAAGACTTCAGGGGGATATGGTGGCAGCTTACAAATATATCAGGGGTGCGCATCAGGGGCTGGGCGAACAGTTCACCAAGGCACCCCAGGAGAAAACCAGGAGCAATGGTCATAAACTCCTAGAAGAAGGTTTCAGACTGGATAGAAGGAAAAACTTCTTCATGGTTCGTGTGACCAGACTCAGCTTCAAAAGGAGACTGGACACACCTTGCTGGGGGGCTTTGACCCCAGCAGTCTTTCCTGCCCAGAGCAGGGGGGCTGGGCCCAATCATCTCATGAGCCCTAAACTTCAGTGAATCGGTGAGTATGGGCTCTTACAACTGAGTGGCTGATGTGCCCCAACCTATTTTAGCCCCGGTTGCTCATTCATACACCCGTGTTTTGTGTTCCCCCGGTGCGAGAGTGAAGCTGTACTGTGGCCAAGCAACAACCCCTCCTCGTTCACCTGCAGAGATCGCTGTGCCCCTTTCAAAGGAAAAAAGATCAGTAACACTACCCCAGGTTTCGAGAGGGGTGGGGGGAAACCGAGGCAAAAAGAAGGGAAAAGACCATGCAAAATCAGCCAGCAGGTCAGTGCCAGCACTCTGACTACAGTGCAGTCTCCCACATGTCAGACCAGTGCCCTGTCCGTGAGACTGGCTCGGCCTGTCCCTCAGCATGGTTGCGAGCTGAAGAGCCAGGAAAGCTTGTTCTTATCTGGTCAGCCACGTGAATGGATGCAGCATTCTTGAATGCACTTTCCGTATACCATCGGGGGGTGAGAAGGGGTCATCTAGTCACACTCTCTCTCCGGATGCAGGATGCACTACTCCAAAGGCTTCCTCACAACCTCCAAGGAGCGTGCCGCATTGTAGGAAGGAAGATGAGATTCCTAACTCAAGTAGCTCACACTGCCAGGACCAATGTGCTGCACTGGTTGCTCTAGCCACCTTCATCTCCCTGGGCCTCCCACGCTCACACCATTTATGCAGCGCCTCAGAGGCAAACAGCATTTCTTCTTTACTTGGCAAAAAAGAGGAATGTGACTGTTCTGGAAAGGTGCCTTGTTTCAATGCGACTGTAGAGCCTTAACCCCCTCCAGACAAGCCATTCCTTACATAACGATGGCCCTGTGCATTCAGACCATTGTTCCCTCTAATCCCATCTCCTGAAAAAAAACCGGGCAGCCTGAGGAAGGTGAAACCCTTCCCATGATGCACCTGGCCAGCTATGCCCCCACAAAAAGACCGGCCTGCTAACCTTTTCATTAAATGCCTTCTGTGCTCCGAAGCATGAAATTTGATTACCTGTGTAGTATTGTCTAGAGGCTTCTCTCTATTTTTTGAAACCTTTCCTTTGTGCTGGGATTTTGCTAACAAGGCATTGAAATGAGATATATTCCCTAGGCCCCCTCTTTTGTAACTCTCTCGACACCGGCTTTGCTTCTCTGCTATAATCCCTCTCTCCTGAGCCAATGACTTGTTACATCACAGCACTTTGGTTTGACAAAGGCCTAGGACGGGGTTGTTCATGGGGTGGGGGCCTGGTAGTGTGTTGTGTGGGGTCTGCAGGTCTGGACCCTTGGGCTCCATGCCACTGTGGTGGCAGGTCCTGGACCCAGTGCATTATTCACTTGCGCTCTGCTGAGGCCCTGCCCTCCTCCAGCGTGTTCAAGACTTGGAAGTACGGCAGCAAGGTTTCTCCAGGATTATGCCTACTGCTGTCCTTGGGCATATCAGAGACCTAAGGCTGGAGATAGGAACAGATGGTGCTGAGGTGGGCTCACTGGCATACTTCAAGCTATGGAGTGTGCATGCAGGTATGGGTGCATTGTGACTTACTACTGCCCCGGTATAGGCACAACCCTTGAAACACAGGTTCTCCATAGAGATTGTCTGTGGGAGATCATAGGGAACTGAGAGGCACTGGTATTGCTGTCACAGAAACAGCCACTCCTGCATGACCATGGACTCATGCTACTCCATTCAGAGGCACCTGGAAAATCCCACCCCGGCGCCGAGATGTCAGAAAACCAGTCCCCCTATATCCTGGCAATAGAAACGGGGTTGTCTCATTGCTAGGGTGACCATGAGGCCTTGAGGAGTGGGGATACTGGTTTTCAGGATCTGTGCTGGTATCTCAGTTGGCTTTAAAAAAAAAAATAGGTGTCTTCTCCTGGTGTTTGCAAATCCTTCATATTAGCTTCCTGAGCTGGTGAACCAGCAGCAAGGTGGCTGGGGGCATAGGGAATTAATGACACGCCGCACTTCAAGCTCGTTACATGTTGCATCTCCAACAGACCGCCTCTCTTCTCCCTGCCCCACCAGTCCTTGGCCTTGTGCATCCTGGGGCCATGCCCTAGTGACAAGCAGCACCAGGGCAATACCTTGTCTGCCATTACTGCAATTAGTGTAGTTTCCTCCTGTTCCAAACCACCGCCAATTTTGGTTATAGAGATGAGCTACCTTGGCATCACTCATGGTTTAAAGTGAATGCTTTAGTAGGCTGAACATATCAGGGCAGTGAAGACAGGTGGTTGATACACAGTGGGAAAATGTCAAAGTGGGGAAATCCTCTGAGTACAGGTGGCAGCCAAAGAGAACAGACACACAAGTCCAGATGCATGCTGGCAGCCACTAGCTCAGCTTGCGCGGTTGTGTTTGCTTTTCCTTCACCTCCTAGAGTCATATTCGTGTGTCATGGGCCAGGTCCCAGTTATGTCAGGTGCTGTACAAGCCTGTGCCAATCGCATGGGCAGTAGGCCTTGTGGGAACATGGATCAAGATATACTACTCACACAATGGCTTTGTTAAAGCATTATCCTGTCCAGCCAACCTGACCAAATGACAAGGCTGGAATGGGAACGCCCAGATCAGGATGTGAACCAAGCCCATGGTACAGGACGGTTTACGATATTCCAGATACACATTGAATGCAACATGTAATTTGAAGCTGAGAATAGATACTCCTGTGCCTTCTGCTAGCTGTTGCAGTCCATTCAGCAGTCCACTCCATTGAATACAGCAGATCTTGTATGTAGAGGTGTGTGGGGAGGGGGCAGACCCTAACTCTAGGATTTTCCTCTCTTAAAAACTGATAAATTTTTTCTTCTTCATGTTTTTGCCTACTTTCAGGTTTAGTGTAGCCCTGCAGAGATAGGATGGAGGTGGTGGAAACCACCTCTTCAACAAACAGCAACCTTGCAGCATGAAGGACTCTGCCACCCGAGTGGTCCATATTCCCCGTCCGTATGATGGCAACAGGGTGCCTTATTATGTCATTGTCACCCCAGACAAGCTGGTTCATTTTTCATACATGGACTGAAAGGTCTGGGAACATCCAATTCTGCAGCTTCACACCCCACTCCAGTCTGAACCTCCACAGGTCTGATCCAATTAACAACATTTCAGATCAGACCAAGATTTGTAAGCTTCCCTCTTCTGAGCATGATAGAAAGTCAAAGGCTGATGTTTGCCTAAATGAAGGCTTCAAGATCCTTCTAATTACATGTGTGATACTCACACTTGCAGGGGGGAGAGGGGCGGGAATTACACGTGCACTTCATGCCCCTTGCAATACTCTTTCTCCCATACGTTTATTTTTAGGAAGATAAAAATGAAGGTCCGTGCTTTTTTCACACAGCCCTTACAGAAAAAAGGCCTATTTTCCTTGAAATCTGCCTATCACAAATTTATCTCAGTCCAACTAAGAGCAGCATCAGCTGTGAGCTACGTTTAGAAACTAGACCAGTCTTTTCCGTGTTACTCCCCTCTTTATAGCAGATGTAGTGATCACGGGGTTCAATAAACACAGACATACACGAAGGAGAAGAACTAAAAACAGGCTTCAATGGCAGAGCAGTAGGCAACCTATGCTGACCCTATGTGTCCCTCTAACTAGCTACTTAAATGAGGGACCATCTTCCAATTCCAAATTTCCTCAATCTCCTTAGTTAGGGAGCAGCTCTACATTCAAAGTTTTCTCACTACACCATAAACCCGTGCTTCTTCCCTAGATATCAGGTATTTCACTGACTTCATTCCTTTCCCATAATCCTACTATTGCTGGATTGCATTTTTCTGGAAACACCTCATGATGGTTAAGCACCGAGCCATTACTTACAAATCCAGAAGGGATTGTTAAAGTTGTCGTGTCTGAGCTCTTGTGTAACACAGAATTTCACCCAGCCTTGGAATAATCCAGTGATTCCCATTCAGGCCATTAATTAGAGCGACTCTTGATTCAAGTGGGGAACTTACCACCTCCCTCGGTAAGTGGTTGCACTGCTTAATTGCCCTCACGGTGCTTCGCACATGGTTAGAGGGCTGAGGTCATGAACTTCCAATGCGGATGGTGATTTTTGGGTCCCATGCTTCTGACAAGCCTCCTTTCTGCCAATCAAGCCCTGTTAAAAAAAAGCATGGGGCCCCAAATCAGTAGTCATTGTTGCAAACTATATGCTCTTTTTGTCCCTGCCAGCCCAGACTCATCAAGGCTGAGTTGTCCAAAGGCCTGGCTTGCATCCCAAAGACGGCTGCTTCCTTTCCCAATCTGCCCCGCCAGGATGTTGGCCGCACAGAGGAAGTTATTAAGTAGATAATGCAAAGCTCATTCTGCTGGGAGGGGGGGGTCCTTTAAAAAACAAGCACATGCTACACTCTTCTCCCTTTCTCCTAAAACACCGAATCTCCTCAAAGACGGATGCTGAAAGCCCGTACAATAGGTTGCCTTAGGCAACAGGCAACCTTGTGAGGTGGGACAATGGGTGCTGGCCAGCCCCACCTGCACTCCCCTGGCATGGATTCAACGGGGCTTATTTTTCCAATTAAAAAAATAGTGTGTAATTAAATCACTATTATATGCGTGTCGGTAGGCATGTCAGACGTCTTTACAATACCAGTGTCTTACAAAGCCTGAGACAAAGAGGCCCATACAAACTCCCTGCCCTTGGTTGCTTCCCTACAATAACGCTCATTGTGCACTGAGCTCTAACGCTGGAAAGCTAAGACAGGCCCAGGGGGACCTCCAGCAGCACCAGACCCAGGGGACCAGGAGGGAATTCAAGCCTCTGAGAGTTAGATTGCAAAAGTCCTTGAAAAGACAAGAGGTTGGGGGGCACCAGCTGTAGGTCCCCTGGGGAACGTGAAGTGTCACAAGTAGGAGGCCAAGTCTCTGAGATTTGGGATCCAGCCATGTTTGTGCATACAGGGCCAGACTGGGAGGCCTCTGCCTTTCAGACAGAGGCCTTCTGCTCATAACCTCCCACCGCTTGAGCTGAAGGGGTGACACCTTATGCTGGCAGAAGTGCACGACCATTATCCTTTCTTGGTACATGCCAGGAGAGACGGGCATGGCCAACACTTTCCCCGTTTATTAGGCAAGAGAGGCAAGATCAGGCACTTTCTAATTATCCAGCAAGATGAGGCATTTGGCGGAGTTTCACTGGACTTTCTGGGGGGGCGACGTGTAAGGTCACGATGTCAGAATCTGGCCCTCAGGTAATGTCTTTTATCAGAGGGCTTTGAGACCGCTGTTTTAACTGATTTCTCAAAATGTAAGGAAGGACGACAAGCTTCCTTTTGCAAACTGAGGCACACAGAGATTACGCGAGTTGCCGGAGCGTGGCAGGATCAAGAATCAGACCCCTTGCTCTTGAGTCTCTCAGGTTGATGCCTCACTTGCAAGACCATCTTACTCTCTAACTAACACAGAAGGGCAGTGCATAAGGAGGCAGAAAATAAAGCAGGCAGCAGCTTTAAGTGAAGTGATGGCAGTTACCACCAGGATAAAGCACCCGGTTTTACTCGTGCTTGATGCTCACCGGACATTGGCTGGGGTATTCGAAGGAGCTGCATCTTTCAGTGGGAGCCGGGGCAGCTTCGAGTGGAGGACGAGGAGGCATCAAAGGGTTAGGGACTTGCCTGAGCCTGCACAGCGTGTCACCAGCAGATCCAGGAATAGAAGCTGCTTCTCCTGACACATGCCGACAACATCCGATTGCCTCTGCAGGGGAGTTTCAGTGGGCAGAGGGAAATCAGCCAAGCTAGTGACTCAGAGGGAAACATGCTCTGCACTGAATCACCGTCACACCTTTCTGCAGGGCTTTGCATTTCTTTGGAGGTCTCCTACAAATGCACCCACCTGACGTTCGCTTGGCCGGCAAGACGTGGCTGGATCACAGGGGCAGCATGTCACGGCCGTGAGCAAATTATGGATGGGAACAGTGCTGCGAGCAAGCGACGGGGAAAAAGCCGATGCCCATTGTACTTGCTTTTTCCGTACCCGCATGGTGTCAGTTGCCAAAAGAAAAGAGTGAGGTAGAGAGCGGTGGGTGTTACTGCGCCTGCTGTGTACATCCATCCTGGTGCCGGCTGTACATAAATTTGAAGTCAGCAGGGTTTCCCACCTATTAAAGACGCAGCGTCTTTTCTCTGGGCATGTCTATGCAGCAAAATGTGGCTGACTGATAGTTTATTGTGCTAGTCTGTGTAAGATATTGCAGCAACGGTGACAATGCTGCAGCATTGATTCTGCTTGTACTCGACTAGCCCCTTGCATAGAGATCCAGGGTCTCTGGAGAGTTTGGCTATAACACGCCAAGGCCCGCGTTTCCGTGCCTTCGCTGCTAGGGTTATCCGTGGTAGCTAGGTTGGGAATGCTACAGTCACGCCTTCATTTTGCTGTCCACACTTTACCGGGCTGTTAATAGGGGTTATTTGCCACCTTCCAAATTTGAGCCCAGATACAGCACAAAGGATTCGAAGTGTCATGCATGCTTCGCTGCTTTAATTATGTTGGCACAACTATCGGAGTAAAATCTCTGTAGTATACACTCAGTACAGCTGATTCAGGGCTGGGAAGCCAAATAAGCTCTCCTGGCATAATTACATTTCCATTAGCCCTATTATCAGTCTGACCCTGTTAGTTAATATGACACTCTTTACCGTCACGGTTATGCAACTAGAACATTTCAAGGCCTAGTACAGCGTAATTTATCTTTCCTTCCAGCCTCTCTGCATACAAAAGAATAGACAAACCTAATGACTGTATTGACATCAGGGCATATGATATATACTGCCAGGATGCACCAATTACTTGATTTTGTAGCAATGTAAGTGTAGCAACACCACTCCAACTTTAACCCCGCTTCATTCAGGTGAAAGTCTGGGTGATTTAGCACTCCTGTATGGCTACAGGATCATGGGGACAGCATAGCAGCTGATGCCATTGCACGCCACAGCTCCTCCTCCCGTTCTGTAGCAGTTAAAAGGTATGCTCCTCCATAACCTAAGTTACATAAACATAGATTTTCTTACACTCCCACCTCACTTACTGAAGCGTAACTTGCCGTGGCCCGTGCATGACCTCTGAATGAGGCCCAGATAGGATATTCCCCACAGTCATGCCATAGCAGATTCAGATAAAGAGACAATCCATTTCAGATAAAGAGAAAATCCATTTCCCCGTAGCAGCTCCCCTCTCCCATAATGAGAGCCAAAAATCAAAATTAAAGCTGTGTGGGAAAGGGATTTGGAAGGATTATGAAGCCTCATGGGAAATCTGACAAATGTAAATCTTGCTCAACAATTAGAAGGTGCCTGATCTTGCCTTTCTTGCATAATAAATGGGTAAAGTGTCTGCCATGCCCGTCTCTCTTGGCATGTCCCAAGAAAGGATAACAGCCTTGCACTTCTGCCAGCTCAGGGTGGCACTCCTTCAGGTCAAGATGTGGGAGGTTGCGAGCAGAAGGCCTCTGTCTGAAAGGCACAAAATTATTATAGGAAATAGGAAATCCATGCACAGGGTTGGAAGGGCAGGCAAAAGGCATCTCAACCAATCCTCCCGTGAAGCAGAGACGTGCTTTCCAGTGTCCTACTGCCAACTGTCCTGGCTTCTTGTGGACCACCCTACACCCTTCTCATCAAACTTTTAATTGAAAAAATATCAGGGAGCACAGGGACTGATATAATCTACAGCCCATGTACCGCGGCTTCATGGACCACAATTAAGGAATCACCAGTGTAGCGGATTTCCAGCAAATATGAAAATCTCTCATGGAGCTACATGATTCACCACTTCCCACTTGGTACTGCTGGGACAGAAAAATGATCCTTTAATGCCCACAGGCACTTGAACACACAAGTGAATGAATGGTGCATACCAGCCAAGTCAAAGGGTGAAGGGAGTGTCTATCCAGTGTCCATCCTATGCATATGACCTGGCCAAAGAGTGTGTGTCAAGATCCCTTGTGACTTCTCTTTGGAAATCAGGATTTTTTTTGTCATGTCCTTAAATGTTTTCCTCTCCAGCAAGCTGGAACCAGGTGTGGCTTTCCATGGGAAGTTACTTAGTATGATGGTCCTTTGTAGCCATGCCAGAGGAAAGGAATGTGTTGGGACTCCTTATAATGTCCCTGGTTCTTGAATAACCATCATATGAAAAGTATGTGCCTGCTCCACCCCTGCCATGAACACTTACTGCTACTTCACTGGAGAATGAGAAAAATGAATCTATGCCCAATTCCATGTCTACTTCAGAGGAGACAGAGTGAGTCAGCAGTGGGGATGTCCCAAAAGCAAGAGGTCCATCGAAGTGAAGCCAGCTATCCAGAAGAGAACAGCAACAGCTATGTTAGAATAGATTTGGGACCTTGCAGGATTCCCGATGACACCTCTTGCAATGGCCAAGACCCAAAGCTCCAAAGAAAGATGAATCAACCCTCTCTCCCCAGCCCGCAGAACGGGGTGGGCCACCCAGGCCATGGACCAACCAACTTTTAGCATGTTCATTTACATAACCCACAAATGTGCAATTGTCATTCCGGTTAAAACTGTATAGCTATTTTTTACACTGCATAGCTAGCTAAATTAACATGCTAAAGGTTAGCCATTCCATGGCCTATGCCCCAGCCCAACATAATGCAACCATTGCTGAGTGCACCTAAACAACTGCATAAGTGGTTGGGACATGGGTTCCTTCCTGAGTCCACACCTGATTGTCCTTGTTTAAGCACATCTCATTACAAATGGTTAAAACAACGTTCAGCTTCAGTCCTCCAGCATCTTTGCGTGATGTGGGCTGCCATCTTGCAGTGTGAAGGAGTTTGTTTTCAATGCATCCTCAAGGAATGCACGTGATTTAAAACTAGCCAAAGGGGTGGGGGTGTCGACAGAAGAGCAACCAGACTGATCTTAGGTTCTGAGAAACTGGAGAAAAGTTTAATTTAAAGGAACTGAGCTGGGGCCTCTCCTCAGTTGCTCCTTATTTACACTGATGCAAGTGCATCCACAGCATAGGAGTTACTCTAGATTTAAAACCAGTGTACTGTAATAGAGAAAATCATCGGACCCAATATGGGGTAGGACAGAAATTCTTTACAGTTTCGACAGTGAAGACATTAAACACTCTCTTTAACGTCACTATAGAAAGGATGTGGACTAATTGGAGAGAGTCCAGTGGAGAGCAATGAAAATGGTTTGGGGGTTGGGACACAGGACTTGCGAGGAGAGGCTGAGGGAACTGGGCTTATTCAATCTGGAGAAGAGAGGACTGAAGGGGAATTTAATAGCAGCTTTCAACTACATGAAAGGTGGTTCAAAAGAGGATGGAGCTGGACTGTTCTCAGTGGTGGCAGATGACAGAACAAGGAGCAATGGGCTCAAGTTTCAGCAAGCTAAATTTAAGTTAGAGTTTAGGGAAAACTTTCTCACTAGAAGGGTAGTAAAGCACTGGAACAGGTTACCCAGAGAGATTGTAGCATGTGCATCCTTGGAGGTTTTTAAGACCTGGATAGACAAAGCCTCGGCTGGGTGATCTAGTTGGAGATGGTCCTGCTTTGAGCAGGGGGTTGGACTAGATGTGACCTCCTACGGTCCCTTTCCCACCCTCATTTTCTATGATTCAATGATTAATATTGGACTCCAGCCATAAAAGGGGTAAGAGCCCTCATGAAAATAAGAAAAAAAAAGGAAAAGAAGACCAGGGGTAGAGCTGATCTGACAGTAAGCTCAAAGGTCCCACCATTGAGACTGTGTGTGCGATCTGATCTAGAAATGCCACCATGGTAGAGGATTATATTAGATGATCCTTTCCATCCCTTTCAGTGCCAGGGCCTGTCTCCTGCTGAGAAATGACACTGATGGGCCCATCCAAAGTAAGATGGTATACACAGCACATATAGCCTCAAAACCCTCCCCGGCTCAAGACAGCTTCGAAGCTAGTTTCTCAGTAAGGTGACTGAGATGCTCAGGAAAGCCAAAGGACAAGTTATCGGCCTTCCTGATCCCTCCTGCTGCAGTTTCACAGCTGTGAAAAATAACTATAGCCAAGGGTGGGGGGCAAGCGTGTCTCCATCCCTGGCCTTCTGTTCTAGCGGGGTTGCAGACAAAGCGGTGTGGGATGACCCCCAATTGCTGGAGACAATTGGGAGGGAGCTTGGCACAATTTTTTGGGAGATGTAAAGGGCGCTCTTCCACCTGCAACCAGAGGGCTGGATGGGGCCCTCTCTCCAATTACTGCTGGATAATCGACACCTCCATGTACCGCTACATTCCCTCTGGTGTTAGGTGGAGGCATCTGCTGCTGTCAGGTCGCACATGCTCCATTACCTGTCTAGCACAGGATATCAGTCCTCTGGGAAGGGACTTGGCAAACCATTCAGGTGACTGTGAAGACAGCATCCAGGAGAAGCAGGCAGTTTGGTGGCATCCCATAAAGACGTCACATTCCCATTACCAAGGAGAACTCCACGGGAGCAGGAAACAGCCTTCGTGGCGACTCTTAAGAGCTATACCTGGGAAGCTACTTGCCCTGCAAAATAACACTAGCATGCAAGGGTGTGGACATCTAAGCCGTTAACACAAGCATCGTTTACATCGGCTTTGTACACAAATGGAAGCTACATCGGTGCCGAGAGCAGACAGACACAGTTCTTCTGGGATAGCTGCCTACAGTATTACAGAAACTCACCAGCAGTGGGGGGACCAGTATAACTCGCAAAGGGCTATCCCCCCGGGTAGAATGGACTAGCGTTGTGGAATCGTAGAACCACAGACAAGGAGGGTTGGGAGAGACCTCAGGAGGTCACATCTAGTCCAACCCCCTGCTCAAAGCAGGACCATCCTCAACTAGATCATCCCAGGCAAGACTTTGTTGAGCCGGGTCTTAAAAACCTCCAAGGATGGAGACTCCACAACCTCTCTAGGTAACTTGTTCTGGTGCTTTACTACCCCCCTAGTGAGAAAGTTCTTCCTAATATCTAACCTAAACTTGCCTTGCTGCAACTTGAGACTACACGACCGATAGAAGTTATATCAGGGTATCAGTTCTCCCAACTTTCCAAAAAGTCTATTTTCCCCAGAGTAGAGTGACTTATAGTGTTGCAGGGCTGGATGCTGTGTGTCTGCTCTGCATGTATATTGAGGTAAAGGCAGATGACCCAGGGCATGTCCACACCCTCACTGAAATTACAGAATTATCCCTTTAGGCTGTTAGAAGAGGTCAACAGCAGTTTCATGAAGAGTGCAGATTATAGACTGTATGGGATGGTTTGGATAGTGAAGATGCTGTCTCAGGCAGGTGGTTGGACAAGATGACCTCTGGAGATCCCTTCCAGCCCAACTTCTCTATTATGCAAGTTGTCCCTATATATGCGTTTATAGTTTGTATGTGTATATAACACAGACGCATACAAACTATATACACAAATATAGGTACAACTACTGCTTTCTTATATACACCTGTGGTAAAAGCTGCATTGCCAGGAAGAGCCATGGAGGGCTTGCAGGCCAGTAATGACAGAGACTGCTGA
>NW_017729032.1:3520629-3521607 GCF_001723915.1 Gavialis gangeticus | reverse complement strand
AGGAAGAGCCATGGAGGGCTTGCAGGCCAGTAATGACAGAGACTGCTGATTGCAGGGACAGGGTTGTGAACACTGGCAGGTCCTGAACGGTGACCAGACTGATCTCTGTAGCTCATTGTTGCAGTTATGACGACTGGGAAGCCTCACGCTGGCAGTGACTGTACCGTGCAATCCTGGTACCACATCTCACGAGTGCTTATAGGACATCCTTATTCTAAACACACTGGAACCAGCTCCTCTGCTTTGTCCAAAGGCTTGGAGGCATTTCCTTTCCCCATGCCATGGGTCACCCCAATCACCTTTATCTCCAATAGCCCTCCCTTCTCCCACTTGCCATTTGTTGCCTCTGTCTCACACTGCCCTGCTGCTCCATTGCACCTAGAGATCAGAGCTTCTCACAGATCACTCCTCAGCCTACCTCTCTTTTGGCATCTACACCCTCCTAAACACCACAATGGTAAAGAAATGCAATGAACCAGATATACCTTTATGAGCCCCAGGTGCTTTACACTCTAGTTTATACCTCTAGTGCTTCGCCCCACTTGACTAAGGTCCTTAAAATCTCCAGGGAAACAGCAGGCACTCTCACCTGCCACTGAGAATTGGGCCTATGGGTCGTGGTGCTTGCACTGAAGGCAGGGGTGAAATCTCCTTTGCCTTCAGCAGGGCCACATGGCATTCACAGGAGCTACACAACACTTATGGTTTTGTTTTTGGCACACCAAGCCTGTTGGCTGCAGAAGGCAGATGCCATGCTGTTACAGAGAAGGCCTTTGGTGCTGCAATGCTGTACAAGTCATAATATGTTCCTAGCAGGACCCTGCTGACTTCCAATACAGATTTCTCAGATTGGAAGGGACCTTAAGGGTCATCGGCTCTAACCCTTGCACAGGTCCAGGATATACTTTTCCTAAACCAGAACCCAGATCGATGCTTCTTATCACAGAATCAGTGAGTCGGAAGGGACCTAGACAGATC
>NW_017729032.1:3517618-3520618 GCF_001723915.1 Gavialis gangeticus | reverse complement strand
CCCATTGTCAGCAGACAGGAACACGGAGGCAAAGGACTTGTTGAAGAGTTCGGCCTTCTCTCATGCAAACGTTCAGCGATGGAGATTCAGAGCTGCCCTAGGCAGCTCGTTCCACTGCCCATCTGTTGCCATCTTAAGAAGCTTCATTCACTGCATTGGGCTTTCAGCTGAATTTTGCCTAGTGACTTTGCTCTAAAGCACCTAAAGAAACTAGGACTTGCATTGCCTCATGCCACTGCATTCAAGTTCGTGCAGTTCTGGTGCAATGCCTTTGCATGATGGCTCACAAAGGGGCTCATCAGCTCCTCCGGCAGAAATGTTCAGGCTGAACATTTCTCATCAGCCTCCTCAGGCTCAGCAGCTCCTCAGGCAGCTCAGGCAGAGCTGGAGGCTCAGCCAGCCAAGAAAGTGTCAGATTGAATCAAAATACCCTACTGACCACATCAGGATGGGTTTGCTCTTGACCTTGCTATAGGAGTGCAAAAGGACTCTACATAAATCACCGCTAGCCAAAGGCTGAGGTCTTCGGTCTACTGTGGTGAGCCTCAACCACTGCCCAGTGCACTCAGCTGTTCAGTAGAGGATGGGTGCTGGCTCCTACAGGTCAGAGGCCACCATCAGTCCCTTGGTGTCTGAAGAAGCTTTTGTTTGAAGTGAACATCTGATGTAGGATCTATTCCAGGATCTTGTCTATTTAGAAACACGGAGGGGGGGAAATACAAGGGAGCTTCGGCAGAGTTCAAACGCTTCCTTTCCTGAACACATATGGCAACTTGGATCCCTGACAGCTCACAGCAGCCACTCCTCGCTGGCAACGAAAGTGATGTCTCACATGCAGACTGGCAACATCCGTGCCATCGCAATGGAGCTGCCTGACGTATTTGCAGGCTGTCACCCATAGCTGACATCCCCGACTCATCCTTTGCACGCGCGCGCTCACGCTCACACACTCTGCGTCCCGGCCCCCAGATGCACAGAGCCGGTTTGCAGGGTTCTCTGGATAAAGGTTTTAAGGGACTTCTTGTACAAAGGGACGTGGTGGTGGGTCGAGACGTCCATGGTTGTCCCATTGCTGAAGCTGGAGCACCACGATGAAGCTAAGGCGGTATGACTGATACAGACACCCCTGCTCAGTCTCCTGGATCACCTCTTCCCCCCTGTCGTCACCTAGCCCTTACCCCTTTCTCTGCTGCTGCAGCAGCTCTAGACCACTTCCTCAGTCTCTCTACTCCACGTCCCTTTCAGGACAATGTCTCGCCACAGATCCCCTGGCTGAAACTTTACGCTTCTCCTTCCCCGTCCTCTCAGGATACGGCCATTCCTGTCGGCCATATCTGTTCACCTCTCGCTCGCTCTCAGACCCCTGCCTCTGTCCGAGGTTACACCACTTCCAATAGCTGCATGATTTTGCTAAGCATCCTTTGGACGACCAGGCCTCTAATCTTCACGAAGTTGCCTTTCCTTCCTTCATGATCACGGCTTCTAGCTCATCCCTTTCCTACTCGTTCCTGATAGGAATTATTAAGAAGAGAATTATAAATGAACCAGAAATTACCATTACGTCCCTTTATGGTGCATCCACATCTTGAATACCATGCCCAGCTCTGGTTCCCACATCTCAAGATGGACAGTAGGTACAAAGCAGGGCAACAAGGATGATTAGTGTTATGGAGGGACTTCCATAGGAGGTGACATTAAAGAGGCTGGGCCTGTTCAGATTAGATGCTCGAGGGGGGACATGACAAGGGTTTACAGGATGTTAAATGGTGAAGAGAAAGTAGATGGGCTTTTGTTATTGACTGTCTCTCACAACACAAGAACTAGGGGCCAGAAGTGACATGAGAAGGTTTCACGTTTAAAATGAACAAAAGGAAGTTCTTTTTCATGTAGCGTGTAACTGGAGCGTGGACCTCGTCACCACCCGATGCTGTGGAAGCTGACAGCTTAACCAGATTTAAAAGGGACTGGACAAATTCTTCGAGGAAAAGCGCACCGGTCGCTATTGAACATGGGAGCCAGGGATGCAGCCTCTGAATCAGAAATCCCTAGACCCTAAATGTTGGAGGCTGCAAGTGGAAGAGGAACAGAGGAAAAACCCTGGACATCCGCAGTTTGCTCTCCTGTTCAGCATTCACCCTCTGTTGCTCTGTCACACAGGAGACTGAGCGAGATGGACCTACAGCAAGGGTGGGCAAAATACAGCCTGTGGGCCGAATCCGGCCCACCAAATGACTGGATCCAGTGGCTAACGCTGCAGGTGAGGAGAGCGCACAGCAGCATCCGGGGGGGCTCCACATGGTGCGGAGACTGATCCAGCCCCATCAGGGCAGCCCACGCCGCGCTCCCTCCGGCACCCACCGGCCTGGGTGTGCAGCTTCCGGCAGGGCTGTTCCCAGTGTGGTTGCAGCCGGCTGGTTGCAGCTCTGCTCCCCTCACCTCCTGGTAGCGATGTAAGCTGGGCTGGCTGCAGCCACACTGGGAATTGCCCCGTGAGAAGCCATGCACTGGCTGGCACTGGTGCTGGGGCTGGCAGGTGTGGGAGGGACAACAGCACTGGTGGCCCCAGGAGGGCTTTAGCCCTATGTGGATGTCGTGGGGGCACCGGGTGAGCTCTGCTACATGCGCCCCCCGCCTCCTTTCCTTCCCCTCACCCCCAGCTGGCACCCAGCCAGCCCCCACCCTCCACAGATCCCCATATACCCTCCACACTAACAGGGCAAGGCGTACAGGGAGAGGATGATGCCTATCCAACTCCTGAACACTGCTCCCCACCCACCTAAAGCCCCCTTAGGGAGTTGTGGGGGGAGATGCTGACCCAACCCTCAACATCTCATCAAAACTCCCTTTGTGGCCCTTGGGCCCAAATAATTGCCCGCCCTGATCTACAGCCTGTCCCAGCGAATGGCAATGCTCAGGTACCCCGTGCCCCAATCAGTTCCCCACCTCCATGCTTTCTTCACTTCCCCTCAAAGAAACATATTGTTCAATTAAAAAAATTAT
>NW_017729032.1:3515033-3517607 GCF_001723915.1 Gavialis gangeticus | reverse complement strand
CCCCAATCAGTTCCCCACCTCCATGCTTTCTTCACTTCCCCTTCAGCTTCTTATCCTCTCTCTCCCCTCATCTATAGCCCTGCCTCCTTTCCCCATTTAGCACCATTTCTCTCTTTCTTCTTCCATCCCTCCTCCCCAAGCTCTCACGTCAGCCGCCATGTCTCCCAGAACCATCTGCTTCAGCTGTCCTGGTATCACGCCATGGGGGGAAGCTATATTTGAACATCAGCACCACATGCACACACTGTGGGAATCGCTCCACTTTTCACTACATGGGTGGCAAGTCTTTCTACAGGTAGTGAGATCACACATGGGATTTATCCTCCCCGGGGCATTTTCTGCCGGCCAAGGTAAAGCTACATATCCTCGTTCCCTTTGCCAAACAGAGGAGCGATGCTCAGAATACAGTGCCTAGTGAAAGGGAACACAGATAAAAGCTGCAGCATGAGCTTTCTCCCTGCCCGTTATAGCACAACAGCTGCAGAACATATTGCACACAGATGTCTATAATTAGGGTCCACTGCTTGCTTCCAGTGCAGTCTGAACCAAAGAGGTCGATGGGAATCCAACTGACTGAATCTGTAAATCAAAGACATGGGTTCCATAAAAATGGAGTTATTTGGTTGCACCCATGCAATCCCAGTGAAGACCGTGGCCAAACCTCCACCGAGTTCAGTGGGATCCCCCATCAGCCATGCTTGTGTGGCTTCTCTCCTGTTCCTGGGTGAATGGATGACAAAATAAGCTCTGCCCAGTTGTTCCTACTTGGATGCACGAGAGTAGATGGCTTGCAAATGACCATGAATGACTTAGAGCACCCCTGGGGAACCCCTGTCCAACACTACCCTCAAGACCAAAATCCCAAGCATGGGCCTTTCTTGCTCTTTCCAAGTAGGAGGGGCTTACATTGTTGGCAGTGAGCCTGTGGTTGGGAAAGAGCCTATGTAGACATGCCCACTGTCTCCAGGACCAGATCCCAACTGACCAGAAAGCTAAGCTTAGCTGTTTCATTATGTCCTGCAATTTAACCCAATCCTACAGGAACAGCTAGGAACCCTTATGGCTACAGCTCAGGTTTGTTATTTGTGCCTTCCTGCCCACCATGAAAAGCCAATTTGCACGTAGACAAACACCAGCTGTTTGCTACCATTTACGAGCCTTGTTCTTCTTCAAATTCTGTCAACAGCATCGCATTTTATATATAGCACATTCTCCAAAGCGAGACTGCTCCAGGCACTTTTCCAGCAACCACAATAAACTAAAATCTCCTATAGAAAAGAGCATAATTTGCTCAAATTGCATGTTGTCTGTGTCTTGATTTCAGAGGGGGCTCGATGCCTCTGGAAGATCCCTAACTGTCAATTTGGAAGCTTAAATGGAGCCACTCTTGGTTTAAGGCTTGGACAAAACCACTACCTCTTGTATTCATTGTGTGTCCACTGTTGCAACAGAGAGGCAGCCAACAGCTTGGCCAGAGATCACTCAGCCAAGTTTATAACTTGGTCCAGTCATTTTGATTTCCTGTAAGTGCCACTGCCGTATCTCTGAAAGACGGAGCACACAGTAAGCATTAGACACCCTACAGCACCATGTTGCCGGAGCTGCAATATGAGCTCCAGGGAACTGGCCAATTTACAACCTGGCTAATTACCCTGCCAGCCTGCATTCTCTGTGTGCATTAACCGGGTCTGACACTTCTGCCAGAGGGCAAAGAGGGGTGAGAACAAGCCTGAGAAGGAGGCTGTGCTGGCTGGGAAGGAACGTGGGTTGCACTGAATCAGAAATTGAACTGGGAGATGCCCTGGGGACCTCCCTTGTGTGCTAAAGGTGCATACGAGGGCAGCAGGATCACTGCCAAATCCCACAGAAGAACTAGCTACCTCTAAAATTTGACTGTGTTATTACAATATATGGCGTCTGTGTCAAGATGCTCAGAATCTCCTTCCAAATGAGTAATTATATGTCCTCTGAGTCAAGTAACCACTGTATTTATGACCCTCATCTGTGTTGACAGTGCCTCTTCCCCAAAGATCTTATAGCCGTATCCAGACCACCAAAGGATTTTATCTGGCCCATGGAGGGTCTCCTGGCCCTGCCCAGCCCAGGTGGGGTGGGCAGTCTGGGCCATGGCATATATGGCCAGTCCTGCCAGTGCCATGCGGGGAATCCCAGCTGGCTTCTTCTGGCTGCCGCCACTTCCAATGTTGCTGCCACCCTCAGCCCCAGCCCTGCTGCCCGGGCACCCTGGCCTGTCTGCACCACACCCGTGGCTGGGGACCCTGGATAGAGCGGGCAGGTGGGGTCTCCAGAGAGACCAGTCCAGGACCCCTGGGGGCAGGTCATGCTCTGGGGAGCAGTGTTTGGGAGCGGGATGGGGATTGTGGGGCAGCGATAGCACGGGGCCATGCTGGGAGCAGATCATGGCTCTGGCCTCGGCCCTAGCCCCATGCTTTCACTGCATCATGCTCCTGGCCCTGGCCTCAGACCCACCCTCCCATTTTGCTGCTGGATACTGTTCCCTGCCACCTGCGGTCCCATCCTATCCACCCAGTCAAGCATGCCCTGTCCGCTGGT
>NW_017729032.1:3505034-3510033 GCF_001723915.1 Gavialis gangeticus | reverse complement strand
TCTTCTGGCTGCCGCCACTTCCAATGTTGCTGCCACCCTCAGCCCCAGCCCTGCTGCCCGGGCACCCTGGCCTGTCTGCACCACACCCGTGGCTGGGGACCCTGGATAGAGCGGGCAGGTGGGGTCTCCAGAGAGACCAGTCCAGGACCCCTGGGGGCAGGTCATGCTCTGGGGAGCAGTGTTTGGGAGCGGGATGGGGATTGTGGGGCAGCGATAGCACGGGGCCATGCTGGGAGCAGATCATGGCTCTGGCCTCGGCCCTAGCCCCATGCTTGCACTGCATCATGCTCCTGGCCCTGGCCTCAGACCCACCCTCCCATTTTGCTGCTGGATACTGTTCCCTGCCACCTGCGGTCCCATCCTATCCACCCAGTCAAGCATGCCCTGTCCGCTGGTGGCCAAGGCGAGTCTACATGGAGACCCCACTTGCCCACCCACTCCATCAGGTGACCCCAGGCCAGTCTAGTAATCCAGCACTTAGGGGGTTTTGGTGAGCTGCTGTGGGCTGGGGGTGGGAATGCATGACAGCTTACCAAAACTCTCTAAGTTACCCTCCAACCCAATTAATTGCCCACCCCTGCCTTACAGTATAGGGTCCTGCCGAACTGAATATTGGCTCAGAAATTAAGAGAAAGTGAAAGAATCCAAGGCAAGCTGAGGGCCCAGTGGGGAGGGCAGGAGGCAGCCCAGGGGCAAAGGCATATTTTACATGTAGCCAAACCAAGGCAGAAGAAGTTTGAACAGTTTATCCAGGACCACAGAGCAGGTCAAAACATAACCCATATCTCCCCTATTAAAGACCTCTGGAATACAAGCCTAGCATTTTTCATAGATTTCATAGACATTAGGGGCTGGACGGGACCTTGCAAGATCATTGAGTCCAGCCCCCCGCCATAGGCAGGAAGTCTGCTGGGGTCAAATGATCCCAGCAAGACGAGCATCCAATTTTTCATTCATGGGTACAGTTCTAGAGGAACTAAGAAGAAAGATTTCATCACAACTAGATGGGCTGTTGATAACTTTGCACCTGTGGACAGTTCCCATCTGTGGAATGGTTTAGGCCCTGTTATTATTTTATCACTTATTCCTAGTGAGACCTACTGACCACTGTTGTCTCATAAAATGCAGCTAGAGTCGCAAGAACTCAGCCAAAGGATGTCAAACAAGAAAGCAAAACAGCATCCCACAAACAGGGAAGGACATCTAGAAAATGTAAAAAATCCATCTATGGACCAATGGGAGATAAAGACTTGAAGACCAGATGGGTCAAAGATGACACCACTGACGCCAGTGAAGCCAGCTTCATCAATCACCATCAGTGACAAAGTAGCCTTCTCTTTCCAGATGCACAAAGAGAGGGAAAGATGCACAGTGAGGTTCGATGAGGTCCTGCAAACGCTGTGGCAAGCTGGACTTCGATTCTGATGAAGATTTTCAGCTGCTCACTGCTCAGTGGGTTTTTCTGTTGACCACAGAGGCAGAGGCTGGAGGTTTGGAGAACTGGGCAAGAAACAGCTGATTTCTGATATCTGGGTAGGCTGGAGAAGGACTGGGGGGTAGGCAGCACTAAAGAGGGGATGCATCTCCTCTTCACTACCCAGTGGGGACAGAGGTGACCTCACAGTTAGTGGGCTGGGAATCCCAATTCAACCCCCAACTTTGATGAGGACCCACTGCTCTAAAGGATGCAGTGGGTGGCAGCAATGATGAAATGGAAGGTGTGTTTGACATCATTGCCACTGAGATGTACATAGTCATTAGTTTTTCAAGAACCTAGCATGACCAGTGAAGTTCACAGTGTCTGTGTACAAGCCACAGGAAAGGGGTCAAGTTAGTTCACCCTGCAAAGAAAGTCATGCTCTGGTATAAAATCCAATAGCGCCCGTGTAGTCGGCTTCCCAGCCTATTAACATTTCCCTGGGGAACCAGAGGGATCACGTACTCTCCCTGATGCCCAGTGAGTGACAGAAACCACTTCTGTGTTTGGCACATCTTGGAGAAGACAAAGTACCAGGTAAATGGAAAATATCAGGTGAGACAATTATTCAATTTTTCTTACAGGCGTAGCTAATGGCTTTCATTGGGAAGGCTCACAAAAAGATCATTATTCTTCATTAAACTGTCACAGGTAGATGTGGACAAATGGCAAACTGGTTTTCTTAAAGCACTCCACCAAAACCATTTACTTGGAGACAAGCGATTGCAGGCATCCATGCCATGACTTTATGAACTGCCGGGCCCCTTATTTTTCAGGCAGAAATGTCAAGCGGCGGAAGTTCACACCAGAGGTTTCACCCAGGATATACTACAGCTTTTACACCAGCTAGCTCCATTGAGGATGTGCTTGGGGGTGAAACGTGCTAAACAAACATAAGCTGTGACCTAAGAGATTGATCATCAGGAAGGACCTGCCAGCACCTCAGGAAAGCATAGGTCTGCTCTGAAAAATGAGCATGTGAAAGCAGCAGCACCCGAGACTGTATCCTGGGGTAGCGTTGCTCGAGCTGCGCAGCTCCTTGTGAGCCCAGACATCCACCGCTGCTGACTGCATCTGCTGCAGGGACTGTCTTGCCGGCCGTTGCCCTTCAATGCCACTGCACATTCCCCCTGCGGGGCGTGGATGTATCCTGAGTGGCACAGGGGCACTCAAGATACATCTATGCTGTAGCTGTACCACACCTGGGAGAATTGCCTCTGAGTGCTCCCATCTGCCGCTCATGGGCTCTCGGTCTCAGGCTGGCTGCCTGGCCATACTCAGACCGCTCAGAGACAGTGATGCTGCCTCAGTTTTGAGGTGTGCCTCAAGCTTAATGGGTGCAAGTTGACAGTGCCCACTTCCCAGCAGTGTGCCCAAGCTGCAGCCTGGAGGCAGCATAGCTAGGGCCTACGGTCCTCACAGCAGCATAGATATCTACCTTCTGTTCAGGCTCTGAACCCATGGGGTGTTTGGTGCCTAAATACCCATGAGGCATCTGAAACGAACCAAGTTCCCACAGGATGGTCCATGGCACAGCAGAGAACTGGCTCTGGGTTGCTCTAGCCATTGACTAAGGGCTCCGACCACTAGACCATCCTTCCTCCTCTGTTCCTTCACATTTATCTGTTTATCTTCATTTGTTTCTGATGGGATCAGGAGCTTCTTGCATGTTTAGCCATGAGAAAGCCATGATTTTTAAATGAAATCTTCATATTTTCCCAAGCAGGAAGCACCTGTGACCACCTGAAACCTGAGATCCTGCTCCTGCCTTTGTTTCAACATAATTCACATCATCCCAGAGCCTCACAGGAGGTGAGAGGCTCCATACCATTGATGAACTGCCTGCCCAGAGGAGTTTTCCATCTATTGACTCCTCTGTGAAATCCTATGAAATATGAACTTTCATTTCTACCCAGGAGAACTTTTACAATCTTGTCTCCAATGCCTGATAAAGGGTGTTTGTGCCCGAAAGCTTGCAAATAAAGAAGTTTTTTTTGCAAAAATCTTGTTTGTCTAATAAAAGATATCATCTCTACTATGAGTCCTGATGATTTTTCACTTGCTTTTTAAGTTGCATTGAACACCTGGCCCTTGGTGGGAGTTCTTATTATAGACGGTCTGCCAAAAAATATATTAATTTGATCCCAGCATTTGAATCTAGGTAACACTGTGAATGTGTGGCCATTAGGTCTCAGTAATGAATTGGCATTTTAAAAAGGGGGTGTTTCCTGGCTACTTTTTATTTAAGTGATAGAAACCCTGGTTCTGGATGTGACGTTAAACTGCATTCTCCACTGCCTGGTGGACACTTCTTGGTTGATGCAAGGCTAAGGGACCTCACCCTGAAAGAAAAGGCGCTTGTGCTGAAATGACAGGCAGCTAGCAGCTCTGTTCCGGTTGCCCCCCAACAGAAGCTACAACCTCTGCGTCACTGAACGTCTAGACTCATTCTGGCCTTTGGATTTGGCTCAGTGATCTAAAGCAAGGATGACAGGTCTATGGCAGCCTCCACTTCTCCAAAACTCTGCCAAGGCATATGCCCTGAAGGTCTTGGCAAGATGGTTGCAAGGATCCGAGAGAGGCATAAGGGCCCTGAGGCAGCTATCAAGATTTCCAAGCGGCCCTGTTTAGGCATGGCCTACTCATCTCACATGAGGGTGACCCTAGAAAAGGGGGGTGGGGGTCAAACAAGCCTTTCCTTACTACTTACATCCTGGCTTAACTGATTTTATAAACAGAATTGCTTGCTGGACTATACGGACTCAGACCCCTGGATCTGACTTTCATCTGGATTCAGATCTAAGGAAAATGGCTGTGTTGAGTAATGAGCTTACACGTTTGGATGCCTGTCTTGGTGGGATCCTTTGACCCTAACTGACTTCCCGCCCTTGGGGGAGGGGGTTGGACTCGATGATCTTCCAAGGTCCCTTCCAGCCCTAACATCAATGAAATCTATGTTTCAGAATTGATATTGCAGCTGTTTCGGGACTCAGCTCTCAGGGACAGGCTTCATAAAGGAGAAGAACTACACCATTTACTGGCATGGCAAACCTGAAGGAATAAGGAGAGAGCATGGTGTAGGTTTTGCCATCGTAAATGAGCTTATGTCATTGTATGAAGCTCTGATTGCAGTGTCCCTACATACCATGTGCTACCTTTCAGCTCCATGTTCTTGGGGAACCCTGACACGGGATGCAGCATGTCTGACTCGCAAGGAATTCCCTCCCCCAATTAAAAAAAACTGCTTAAGATGCAGTGGGAGATGCACCTAAAACCCTCCAGATAAGGGTGACAAGAGTGAAACAACTGCCCTGAGTCTCATTTGCATCTGACATAGAACCAGATGATGACTCATTTACATGGGAGATGGAGAACAGAATACCCAAAGCAAAGACTTCAGTGAATTCTGGGATGAGAGAAGCAGGGGAGCACTGAATGATGAGGAATTGGTGCTCCAAACGCTAATCAAACCACATTTACACACACCCAGCTCAGCATTTATCAGACCAGTTCTAATCTGGA
>NW_017729032.1:3495743-3504748 GCF_001723915.1 Gavialis gangeticus | reverse complement strand
AACACTCCAATAATTGCCTTAAGTCTGTTAAAAGACTATAGTAAGATCTGGAAAAGTCATGCTAAGCTGAGGCTTGTTCACAAGTAAAAATCCAAAACCCTGATGCTGCAAGGTATCTTTTGTTTCTGAAGAAACCATGAGATATCCCATCAGTATATCTGCTATCCATAGGAATTTCAAGCTGGCTCCTGAGTGTCTGGTTACTCCTTAACTTTATGTTTTCCTGAGTATCAGTCAGTTTCTTGAGGTGTTCCCAACCAGATAACCCTTTATCAAGAGAAAAGACAATGACTTACACTATTGAGAATGCTTTGAAGAAGGTGAACTGAGGGTATAAAAATCTGTAAAAGAAGCAGCAAAAGTGTGTGTGCTTCAAGAGAAGAAGTCTCTCTCTAACACCACCCGCTGTTGTTCTCGGGACGCTGGAAGAAACAGATTGTCTCTCTTCAAGGATTGTGCTAAGAACTTTACCTGTCAGAAAACACCCCAAGTGCCTTGGACTGGTGAGATCCCAGCTCTCTCTCTCTCTTTTCTCTTTTCTCTCTAGGCATAAATTTCTGAACCTGAACTGTATTAGTTAAGCTTGAGCTAAGTGTCCCCAAATACTTAGTGAAACCAGGGTAATACTGTAATTATTTGTGTTTGTTTTTCCTTTGCATGCCTATTACAACTAGTGTCATTATATATTTCATATAGTTAGCAATAAATAACTTTTATAAGAAGGTTCCTGCTCAGAGATGCTTGCAAGCTAAATAGACAAGACCAAGGATGGGAGAAAGTAAATATCACTATTTTTATTTTATGAACAGGGGAGCGGAGGCACAGAGAAGCTAGTTAATTTGCTTGGGGTGACCACAAATATGTGGAGAGAAACTGTACCCTCAGCTCCAGGGTGCCAGCCTAGTGCCTTAATCACAAAGGCACCAGAACTGAGTGCTTCCCTGGGTGCATCTACACATGAAACGAATTTGATGCAATATTTGCATTGAAGTTTATTGCTCCCAGGCACCGCATTTGCACATGCACCCAGAACCACAGCACACTGAGTCAGGTTGGAGCAGCCCCGCCTGGCAGGGGGCCCAGCCGGGTCAGCCTGCCAGCCTGGAGCTGCTCTGCTCCAGCTCAATGTGTTGCAAAGAGGTTGGCTGGGGCACGAGGGTGCTATAGTGCAGGGCTATCTAGTAGGCAGTCCTTGCACTGTAGCACTCACATGCCCCAACCAGCCCCCTCAGTGTCTACATGTGTACTGCAGTGGTGTAAAATAGTACTTGTGTTGAGCAGTACTATGCTATGGCGGAGTTAATTAGTTTACTCCAGCCTAATAGCACTGCATGTATAGACAGTGACGCTTTACTGAAGAGCTAATTAGGCAACTCCACAGCAAGCGTCTCATGTAGATGCACCCTCTGATATTTTCATTAGACCACCCAAGCCTCACAAGTCTGAAACTCTCCCAGGAGAAGCATCCCATCCCAGCCCAGTTAGAAAACAGCCAGGAGAATGGCTTAGTCAAGTGGTTCTCTGCCTATCTAGACTCAAGGCACCCCTCATTAAACTCCAGATACTTCCCAGAAAAAGCCATCTCTCGCCTTTCACTCATTTTTTTTTACTACAGAAAAAATAACAGAGCAATTCTTCCATTGCAAAGAACTCAGAGCGCCCACAACAGGTCACAGTGCTTTGGACACTAGGACTGTGCAAAACAGCACCGCTTCGTTTTGACTTCCATTTCACCATTTAGACGAGACAGTATTTTGTTTCAAGTTTTGTTTAGTTTCAAAATCACTGTTCCATTTCCTTTCATCAAAACTGTTTCACTGTTTCAACACTGTTTCAATGTTTTGCCCATAAGCTATAATGGGGAAGCACAGTTCTTGCCTGATTTAGATGAACCTTGCAGGGCTGGTAGCCCCTTCTGAGGCCATGAAGCCTGCCACATTTCAAGGATATAAGTCCAGGCGTTCCTGAGAAGCTGCACCTCAAGTTGCTGACCAGCAAAACTCGTGACATGGGTGACACTGTGTGTGTGTTAAGGCGCAGTGGGGTGAAAACTGCACACATGGTAGTCCCTGCTGAGGCCACGAGGTGAGCCAGGTTTCAAGGAGATAGGTGTAGGCATTTCTGGGAAACTGCACCTCAGGCTGCTGACAAGCAAAACTCATGACACGGGTGACAGAAAACAGGCCAGTCCAAACAATGCTGCCTTTTATGCTGTGTTTCCATCCTTCCCCCAGAGCACTGGGATTGGAAGGGACCTCAGGGAAGGATGACAGTCACTGGCCAGCTACACATGTCAATATGAGAGCAGCCCTTCCCCCCTCTTCCCCGTTCTTCCCCCTCCCTCGCCTTACTTTCTGTTTCCCTGCAGGCAAGCCCAGCTTCAGCTTTGAAACTCAAAACGTTTCAAAACTTTCAAAATGTTTCGACTGCCCTCGTTTCGTTTCGAGGCTGTTTCAAAGCCCTTTGTTTCATTTCAATTTCGCCGTTTCGAGCTCGAAACAAGTCGAAACAGCGCCAAAACAAAACAGCCAGTGAAATTTCACACAGCCCGACCGGATTCCTATTTGAAATCTCTAGGATCATCTTCGAAATTATGGGTAGGTGTTTGTACATTTACCAGTGCTAATACTGCATGTTATTGCACAGCGTTTGCAAAAGGATCTTGCAACACCCCGGTTGAGAATCAGTGGCCTAGTACATAGGGCTGGGATTCAGAAGACTGGGCCTCCCTTCCTGTCCTTCCCGTAGCTTTTCTAGGTGACACTGCAAATTATTTATATTACCAAGTCCCTCAATTTCATATCTGGAAAATAGCACTAGTGCAATGAGCAGAATAAGGAAGCAAGGATTAAAAGCATTAATGACCACAAGATGCTATACTGATAAGGGCCATATATGTCTCTTGTCTAGAAGGAATCCCTCTGGAGATGCACTTGGAGAATGAAAGGGATTTATTCAAACATTTCAGAACATTAGAAAAAGAGAAAAGCTTGAGATCTGCTTCCAGACACTGAAATGAGTCTGGTTTCATGGGTGGGGCTTTCTAATTTTTTCCAAACCACCCCTGATTGACTTGGGAGTGTATACAATTGTATCACAGGCTTTTAAACAAATCCTCCTTCTTTAGTACACAGGGTCATGTCTCTCGAGCTTAACTTGCCACTGCCAATTTATCTCTAGGCACAAAAATGTCTTAGAAACTCTGGGAGCTGCGCAAAGAGTGTTATCTCAATGCACCATATAATGAAAGCCTTGTGTGCATGGGCAAAACAAGAGCCGGGACGAGCCAAGATTAATAAAAGAGGATTCAATGTTGCAGTTGCAGATGGAAGTATTAAAATGGGCCACTTTAATGTATTACAGAGCCCTGCCTGCTTTACAGCTTCACCAAGGAATTCGATGCAGAGTTTATCAATAATTTCAGTGAGATTAGCAAGATGCCATATAGATAAGAAACTGGAGAGGAGACTGGCAGAGAAGTCATGTTTAGGGGATATGGTAGGAGAAATGCAGATAGCTTGGCAGAAGGGCTGCCTGGTCTAGTGGACAAAGGGCCGAACCCCCAAATCCTACTCCTGCTCTGCCCTGACCTGTTATAGGCCTCTGTTTTCCCAGCCATGCTCTGTCTGTCCTCTCTGCTATACTCTGAGTTGTTTGGGGCAGGAATTCCCTATTCCTTAGTGTCCGTCCAGTGCCTGCCACCAAGGAAACGATGGTGGTTGGGTGCTGTTGGTACCACAATAACAAATCTCAGGAATTTTTATATCCATAGTTTATGTACCACACCAGAGGAGAGGCTCATTTAGGTCATGTCAGCCCTGCCTCCATGGTTAAGCAGGGCCCTTCCAGTCACTCCTGCTCCACATACATTCACCCCAAAAGCCAGGATTGAGGCAAGGCGGCTCTGAGAGCACACCAATAATCCTGCCCAAGGCAGGGAACCTGAGAGTGGCTCTGGGCCACTTGGAAGTGTCCGCTTTGCCTCATTTCTTGGCTCTGATGCAAAGCATGTGTGGGTGGGCTGGGCACTGCTCCCAGGCTCAGCATGGAGATAGTGTAGACAAGTCCTTAGAGTGAGCTTGAGTCATACATAGGCCTTGTATTAACTCACAGCATCCAGGCGAAATCTTTCCTTAAAGGCAAAAGTCAGCTCAAGTTGCAAAACTCAGATCCAGTGTTGTGCTACATGGAGTTATGGGCCATCCTATGTGGGAGATATCTGTTAAATGTTACAGCCACAAGCCAGAATTGTTTTCCTGTTTCCACGTATTTCTCGTATTTACTTCTTGTCTCTTGTCTTACACATAAAATGAAAGGTCTTCAGACAGAGACCATGTTTTGGTGCAGAGCCTAGCACAATGCAACTGGAGCACATGGGCATCACCGCAACAAGAATAATAAGCAGGGATCCTGGTTTCCTCTGATTAAAAAAAATCCCCAATTTTTGGACTAAAAAAGTAACCCCAAATCCACATTTTCTGTGATTAAAATGAAATGCCACTAATATCTATCTATCTGTCTGTCTGTCTGTCTGTCTGTCTAGATAGATAGATAGATAGATAGATGGATACAGTGGTATCCATCCGTCTATCACTATATATATATAGTGATGTATCATTTTAATCATGGAAACGTTACTTTTTTAATCCAAAAATTGGGGACATTTTTTATCAGAGAAAACCAGGATCCCTTGTAATAAGTAAAAACACAGCTTGGTTCCCCACTTTGTCTTCCTTGTTTACCAGAGGTCACAGGTTGCATTTGATTCTTAGTTATGCTGTTCCAACAGAAGAGGAAAAAGGTATGGAAAAACCCACTGAGAGCCTGTCTTCACAGGGAAAAAAGGATGTGTTCTTAACTGGAGCTGGATTTTACCTGCAGTTAGCTATGACATAAGACCATGCCCTTTTCCAGAGAAAAGGAGGCCCATACAGGGGACCTCTTCAGCATCCTTGCTCCTAGCCCCTAGAGTATGGAGAAGACCATCAGGAAGAGCCATGTAGCTTTAAGGCGAGTAGAGCGCTGCTCCTCAGGGCCTGTTGAATGGATATTATGGAGGCTTGGAGTTAGGTTCCCAATTCTCTTTGAACTTGAACAGCTATCTATAGTTTATAGGCTCCTCTGAACACCTCAGCCAGAGCATTCATGTCAGGGTGAATATAGCCAAAGTGAATCATGCTTATAACGAATATAGTATGAGTGAGGATTTGTCAACTGGACAAAAACATTTGAAGGTTAAGTTAACATTCATGGGTAGATGACAGCTTTAGAAGATGTTCTCTTTTGAGCCAATTCTGCTGGTACAACACGGGGGTTTGAATTTCTTTTCTCATCCTGTGTTCATTGCAGCCCTAGAGATATGTGCAATACAAACAACATATCCGTTGCTTTTGGCTGACTACCTCTCTTCTGCTTGCTCTCCAGCTGAGTTTCTAGCCCTCCGCTTGTAACATCACATGTGGTTGTTACCTCTGCATGACATCAGGAAAGGTAGCTGATAAGCCAGGAAAGCAGTGGGAAGAGAGAGGAAAGCCAAGGTACGTGAAATAGATCTTCCACTAAATATCTTGGGCAATCCAACCAGGGAAGGGGAGCTAGAGAATATACAAGCCCCTGAGAAGTGAAATGGTCCTAACAGGTACCCAAAAGTTCCTTCCTATCCCTCTGAGGTGCCAGAGCCATCTTTGAACTGTGGGCGTATTTAAATGAGAAGCAAATCATTAAAGAAAAAGGTCTGTGGCTGCTCTAGATTTGGCAGTGGGAGGAGTCAGGACTTCACCTCCACATGGCAGGAGCAGGGTCAAAACAGACAAGACTTAATGGGTGGGAAAAGCAGAGAAGAGGATGGAGGGGCTATAACAGTAGGATGTTTCAGCCTAGACAGTGCACCTTGTCCACATGCCGGTGAACATCAGGAGACAGACGACACGGCCTGCCCGGCTGCTATCAGATGGCTGTGTTCTTTGTGCAGCAAAGCAGAAGAGACTTTAAGGGTTTTCCAAGGTGATAAAGCAGATTTGGGGCGGGGTGGAGGGGGGAGACTTTCCATCTAGAAATGGGACTGCATTGCTGAGGGCTACATCTTGGTCCTGGTATTTATCCATGTGTTTGCTACATAGGCAATCAGGACTCATGGTAGAGATGATATCTTTTATTATACCGACAAGATTTTTGCAAAAACATTTCTTTAATTGCAAGCTTTTGGGCACAAACACCCTTCATCAGGCATTGGAGAAAAGATTGTAAAATTTCTCCTGGGTAGAAATGAAAGCTCGTATTTCATAGAATTTCACAGAGGAGTCAATAGATGGAAAACTCCTCTGCGGAGGCAGTCCATAGTTTGTTACATAGGAGTTTTTATAGTTTGTTATATAGGAGTATTTATAGTTACATATAGTTAGTTATAGTTATAGTTACATAGTTACATATAGTTTGTTACATAGGAGTTTTACAGTTTGTTGCATAGGAGTAGTTATAGTGCTTAGGCCTAGTCGAGGTAGTCCAGGATTTGAAATCATCCTCATATTCTGTATTTAACACAAGGGGGCAGGGGTGCATTTTATGGGGGAGGAGGTATTCAGATGGATTTGGGGCTGATTTGATAGCTCTGGAAATGTAGCACAAGCTAACAGAGACAGCAGGAATACAAGCTACTGCAACTCTACCCTGCCATGACTAGCCCACAGGTCCGAGGGTAAACTCTTGACTCATATTAAGCTGAGCTGGATACAAATAGTGACTTAGACCGAAGAGCCGCCATGTTACTTTACCAGTCTCCTGAGCAAAGTGGTATTTGAAGGAGAGCAGATACATTCATGCATGATAACTACATGCATATCTACAGGAGTCAGACTGCTTTTCCTACTGGCTGTATAGTCCTATGCATATTTATGATCATTAACAATAATGTTTATTACAGTAGTATCCAAAGTAGTAATCCACACCCTCCACTAACCTACAGGCAACAGTACCAAGCCGGTCATATACTGAGAGCAACGGTATATTTTGCTCTCTCTGTTCACTTCAGATTTACATTTTTATTTGCCTCTGCACAGGGGCACCCTCAGAGGGGTTCAAAGGCAACGTGCTGCTGGCAGGCCATGGGTTCAGGACCCATACTCCTGCAGTGCTGATCGAGTGCAGGCCCCAAAAGCACTGGGCCTCACATTAACCTTAAGAGAGAGTCCACACTTTACAGAGCTGCAGATGTCAAAAGACAAGAAAGACTAGGCAAGAGGAGAATAAATACTACTCTAATTTTACAGGTGGGACCATAGGAGTAGAAGAGATCTCAAGGGTTCAACCTCTGTACAAAAGCAAGATGCGCTCTTCTGAAATGATCGCTACCCCAGATATGTGAGCGAACTGAGGTGCACAGAGATTACAGTGTCTGCTCAGTACCACAAAGGATGGGTATGTCAGACCAAGAGCTCAACGGAGGTTTCCCCAAGCCTTGTCAGATGTCTGACTCACGACACCATCCTTCCTCATCCTTCGGCCGCTTGGTAATTTCAGGTTGCAGTTACATTCCTCCATGTTAAGTACTTTGGCAGAGCTTTCAAAGGTGGGGACTTCAGTCCAGGATTACATATATGTTTTGGCTAGGGTAAGGAACACTTGAGGCAAGGCATTAATCATGTTGTTTTTAATCCCAGCTAGGCATGTTTAGCTTTCGAATGTTATGATACTTACTGTTTATTAGGACTCAAATTATTACCCAATTAGGGAAGCTTTAGGGATATTCTTATAAACTCTGCATAAGTTAGCAAAGACTGCCGCGTATCACTCAAGAGACATTATTGTAACCCCATCTTCCTATCTAAATGGTCATCATTTACATCTTGACTTCAGCTCCAACAAACTTCACCCAAAGCTTCTCCAGGGTTTTGTTTCCAAGGAAATGTTTGCACTGAGCACAACCACTAGTGGTTATTACTATTCATTAGAAAATGGCCCAAAACAACAATATAGATCCAAACAACCTTCAGCCTTGGTGTGTGGTTTGGATCCAAAATTTTGCAAATAGCCCATTTCTTCATAATGAGTCATATGAAAAAGCCAAATGTAGTCTTTCTAAAACTATGGGTAGCTCAATATCTTGATCCAGACCCAAGTGTTGCAGTTTGATTCCATCTGTTATTAATTATCCCGTCCATTTGTATCTCCTTCACCCTCCATTCAAGCAGAGTGCAACAGACCACAACTTATATCCCATAGTTTCAAGGCAGCTATTCCTATCAGAATAGAGAACAGCATTTCATCCATTTGTACCATAGGGCTTAAACATGCCTCAAGGATCCTCTACAGGCGTTGTGGCATCTTATATTTAGCACTTGCCAACTGCACTTAAAGGGCTAGCATCTGAGCATTCAAGCAGTAAAACATGTGCTACAGTGCCGTCATAGCATAGAAAAATTAGGATACTCCAGTGAAGAACACAGTTTCATAATTTTATAGTTAGTAGGGTCAGAAGGGACCTGAGTAGATCATCAAGTCTGACCCCCTGCCATGGCAGGAAAGAGTACTGGGGTCAAACGACCCCAGCAGGGTGATTGTCTAGCCTTGTCTTAAAGACCCCCAGGGTAGGAGTCAACACCACTTCACTTGGAAGTTGGTTCCACATCCTAGGTGCCCTGACTGTGAAGTCGCGCCTCCTGATATCTAGCCTAAATCTACCCTCTACCAACTTGTGACCATTATTCCTGGCCACTCCTGGTAGTGCTCAGGGGAACAGGGACTCCCCCAGTGCCTGATGGTCCCCCCGATCAGTTTGTAACAGGCCACTAGATCCCCCTCAGCCTTCTCTTGTGGAGGCTGAACAGGTTCAGGTCCCGTCACCTCTCCTTGTAGGGCCTGCCCTGCTGCCCCTGATCATGCGAGTGGCCTCCTCTGGACCCTCTCTATGTTGTCCACATCCCTCCTGAAGTGCGGTGCCCAGAACTGGACGCAGTACTCCAGCTGCGGCCTGACCAGTGCCGCACAGAGGGGGAGGATCACCTCCTTGG
>NW_017729032.1:3495159-3495696 GCF_001723915.1 Gavialis gangeticus | reverse complement strand
TTTTTACCCCCTCGTCCAAGTCACTGATGATGTTGAACAGTGCGGGCCCGAGGACTGAGCCCTGGGGGACCCCACTGCCCACATCCTTCCAGGTCAAAAATGACCCATCCACCACCACTCTCTGGGTGTGGCCCTCCAGCCAGTTGGCGACACATCTGACTGTGTAGGTGTCAACACCACAGCCCCCCAGTTTCTTAATGAGAACAGGGGGAGATACCGTGTCAAAGGCCTTCTGAAAGTCCAGGAAGACTATGTCCACTGCTACCCCTACGTCTAAGGATTTGGTGATCTGGTCGTAAAAAGCCACCAGGTTGGTCTGACAGGACCTGCCACTGATGAACCCGTGTTGGTTGCTCCTAAGCATAATCTCCCCCACTGGCCCCTCGTGGACATGTGCCAGGATAATTCAAAGAGCTTACCCAGGATTGAGGTAAGTCTGACTGACCTATAGTTTCCCAGGTCCTTCTTCTTCCCTTTTTTGAAGATGGAAACCACACTGGCCCTCTTCCAGTCCTCTGGCACCACACCAGAGCACCA
>NW_017729032.1:3467146-3495070 GCF_001723915.1 Gavialis gangeticus | reverse complement strand
CCTGACTAGATCCTCACTGACCCTTGGCCTGGGTGCGCCTCCCCTGGGGCCTGAGGGGGGCCCGGTGCGGGGGCTGATCTGGTCTCTGCTCAGGAAAATGGAGGCAAAGAAATCATTAAATAGGTTAGCTTTGTCATCTGGTGTGATGACCAGATTTTCTAGCGTGTTTTTCAGGGGCCCCATGTTACCCCGTACCTTCTTTTTGCCCCCTATGTATTTAAAAAAGGATTTCTTGTTGTTCTTCATCTGGGAAGCTAGTCCCAGTCCCATCTCCGCCTTGGCCTCCCTGACCGCCCCCCTGCAGCCCTGAGCAACCGCAGCATAGTCCTCCCTGGTGATGGCCCCTCCCTGCCATTGGGTGTGTGCCTCCCTTTTACCTAGGAGACACTCCTGGATGCTTTTGGTGAGCCATGGGGGCTTTTGTGCCCTTCTGCTCCCTTTGATCCGTGTTGGGTTTACCTCCCTTTGGGCTTGGAGGATCCTCTCCTTAAGGAGTGACCACTCTCTTTGGACACCTGGCTCCCCTCCCCTCCCCTCCGGGACCTCAGTGCTTCCCCGACTATTCTTGTTAGCTCATTGAAGTCCGCCCTCCTGAAATCTAGGGCTGCTGCCTTGCTACCGGCCTTTGCCACCTTGCGCTGGATGGTGAATCCCAGCAGGCGATGATTGCTGTTGCCCAGGTGGTCGAGCACCCGCAGCCCCCTCACCAGCTCATCACCCGTGGCTGGTACTAGGTTCAACAAGGCATCTCCCCTGTGGGGCTGTGCACCTCCTGGGTTAGACGGAGGTCCTGCATTTGGGCTAGGAACCTATGTGAGCGGTCAGATCTGGCTGACTGCTCTTCCCAGCAGACATTTGGAAAGTTCAGGTCCCCCACGATGACCACGTCCTTGGACCTAACTACCTCCGTGAGCTGACTTAAGAATTCCTGGTCGAGCTCTTCCCCGTGGTTGGGAGGTCTGTAGTAGACCCCACCTTTAAGTCTCTTTCCCCTCGACTGCCTTGTATCCTAACCCAGAGCACTTCCGTGTGCCCCTCCTCTGACTGTGCTACCTGAGGAGGATGTGTATTCCTCCCTAATGTAGAGCGCCACGCCCCCGCCTTTCCTCCCTGTCCTGTCCCTCCTGTACAGCCGATAGCCCTTGACATTCACTGCCCAGTCATGTTTTGGGTCCCACCATGTTTCAGTGAGCCCCACTATGTCTGGGTTGATGTCAGCTTGCAGGAGGGTAAGTTCCTCCTGCTTGTTCCCCATACTACGAGCGTTTGTGTAGAGACATTTGAAGCCATCTCCAGATAGTATTACCTAACATGTGTTGAGCAATCCTCCAACTGCTCCATGGACATAATATGAGCAGGAAACTGATGCAATGGGGGACTGGGACCAACAATGACTGTCAGGTGTTTGTTGCTCCCTGCCCTGACACCACACTGGAGCCTTGAACCAAGGGCTCCAGTGCTTAGGACATGTTTTATTTAGATCATAGTAAGCATTACCATGTGGCTGCTCAGAAAACTTTCTAACTCCCAGTACTACTTCCTCTGATCTAAATCAAACATGTCTTAAGTGTAGCATATGACAGGCCTCTAAGTCCAACTCCCTTATGTGGCCTCAGGTCTATTATAGGCAAGTAGGAACTACACAATATTTGTGCACGCACAGACCAGCAGAAATCTGTTCTTTCTCCTCTAAGATGCCTCAAACAATCCACTTTTTCTTTCTGGGGGCCCATACCCTGGAACACTTTGCTCTATTTCAAGTAAAAGTTTTGCGTGTCCTGGACTACATAACACAAATGGATGCGAAAGTATTCCCTTCGTGTTCAGAGTTTGCTCACAGGCTTGTTTGTTCTGCCAAATTACACAATAAAATTTTAATGATCCGGTGCATATATTACAGACATACTAGGAGATGTGGGCTGTTCAAAATGTAGTGTAGCAGTGCGCTACATAGCTAATTGCTGCAGAGGTCACTGACATCCATAAAACATAACTCGCCATGGGTCCGCAACTACCAGCCCTGCCCTTGATATGATGCCACGATTGTGGGTCAGACTAAGAAGGGCAAGCGCTCTCCAAGCCCCAATGCCAATTCTTGCACCCTCCAGGCTTTTCCTCAGAGGCTGTCATTACTGACCAGGCCTGATCCTGCTTCGGATATTCAGGTTGGTGATCATAATCTGAGGCACTATAGCTAGGTATGCCATGCTGGTTGGAAGTCATCCCGCCTCAGGAGTCATTGAAACCCAAATGATATGACTGCAGAGGAAGTCAGTGATGGAGGTGTTTGGTATTTTGCCTGCTTCTGGGCTTTGCTGGTTGCCACATGGGGCAGAAGGAATTTTTCCCCTTTGATAGCTACAGGTCTGGAGGTTTTTCCGCCTTCCTCAGAAGCATTGGGTGTTGGCCATAGCCAGGGTGGTGGACTTTGGGGTGTGCCAGTGCTCCTGCTGGACATAAAACCCAGTGGTTCCCACCTAGACAGTGTTGTCCTCAGGGTCAGACTGATCATGTTGGGGTCAGGAAGGAATATCACTGCTCGGTCAGACTGGTACAAACTACGGAAAGGGGAGAGGTTGCCTTCCTCTGGAGTGGAGAGGGTCCGGTCCTTTTTCTTGGCTCTCTTGAGTGTATTTAACAACCTTGAAGTGAAAGGGCATTGCCAGTGCCCTCATCCCCCTGCTTTACCTGCAGCAAGTTAAGGTGTTTGTGGTGTCCTTGGGCTTTGTGCCTTGTCGTTGTGTGATGAGGTTGTTTGTGGCACACTTGTTTGGGATGGGTGCTGATCCTGCCTTCAACAGGGGGTTGGACTAGACAACCTCTGGAGGTCCCTCCCAGCCCAACTTCTCCCTGATTCGATGGAAGTCCAAATAAAAGGGACCCGATTCTTATTTATACCAGGGTCTCTTTACACCATTCTGGAAGTATAAATGGGCTTCAAAGTGCCTATCAGAGTGGTGGAAGAGCTCAACATAAACAAGAAGCAGGCCCTTTATGAATGTCTGCCTCTCTAACAGCCGGCACCCTAGTCACTGGATTACAACAACTTGTCTTAGAGGTCGAAAAACAACTGTTTGGATCAACTCAGAGACACCGTGAAGGGTGTGCAAGTACTAATTGACTGCGCAGTCAGCGTCTCGTGAAGACGCGGCCTGCGATGCTTAAACCGATGCAATCACAGTGTTTGAAGTTTCTTGCTGGGAACTCCTTCAACTCCAGCCCAGATGTTGCCTCGGGGGAATCATTTGCTTTTTTCTCTGTTTATCTGTTTATGTCAGCAATGAAGTAGGAGGGCTTGGCTTTCCCTTCCTTGCCTGGATGTTTATAACAAGCCAGCTCCAGCTAAACAAAACCCAGAAGATATGCATGCATTTTGTAAGACCCCGGGGCTAGGAATGATAATAATGACACATACAGCTCTTCCAAGAGAATGTTCCCCCGGAGCCACAAAGGACTAGTTATATTTTCATTTTCAGTTCCTAGATGAGGAAACGACTGAGGCAACAGTATATATACAGTGCTGAGCATGCAAAGCCAGAAAAAGGCTATGCAAATCATTTTCCACTGTCATTTCCATTTAACTCCATCCATCCCAGAGACTCACATGGCCCTTACCCCCATAGTATCTGAGCACCTCAAAACCTTTGACGTCTTTCTCTCCCAACACCCAGTTGAGGCAAGGAAGGACTGGCCCTGTCTTACCAAAGGAGAGCTGAAGCACAGACAAACTAAATGGCTCAGTTAAGGCTAAGCAGGAAGTCTCTGGGATGGATCAGGGAGTTGAATGCAGGCATCCTGAGCCCTTGGCTTCCCTCTCACTACTACATCAACTCATCGCATGTCTCACTGTGGCTGGCCGATGGCTTTCTACTCGCACACCATTGCTGTGTCCCACAGCGAGCGCTCTCTGATAACCTGAACACAGGCACCAGCTGCGTTCCCATGTAGGCGCAAGGGTTGCTAATTCTCACATCAGGCCCTTAAGGAACCCATTGAGGGTGAGAGTTTTTTTATTCCTTCCCTTTCAGGCAACCATCTTTCCCTTAGCACGGAAATCATATCATAGAAATTAGTGTCCCGGTGCATTGAAAAAAAGGGATTCTATCACCAATTATTTCACACACCTTGTGGCCTTGGCCCCGCTAATTAAATCTGATCAACAGAGTTAATTCTTCCTACTGGGGATAAATAAACCTCAGTGCATTCTGAGCTTTGATTGTAAAGAGACCAGTCACCCAGAAATGCATATTCTCATCCAAATTTCACCTGTTTTTTTTTTTGTTCCTGGGTCAAATCCCCAGAGAGCAACATTGCGGTGGTTTAGCAGCAGCATCTGGAGCTGCAATCCGCTGAGAGCCCCTCTCGTTGAGCACACACCGGGAAATCTAGGGAGTTTTAAGTGGAAATCTTATGGGTATTGTGACTCCAGCTGCAAACCCCTTCCCGGTGCCGGCAACTCTGTGCAGACCTTCTGCTGGTCCCAGTCTAGCTGGGGGTGGCTGTTGGATGTCATCAGGGTTTGTTAGACAAGGATAATAAGGCAGGCACAATTCTTTGGGTAGATGTGATATCTTTTACTAGACCAACTGAGGAGTCGGAAAAAAGTTTTTCTCAAGCTTTTGGGCAAAATCACCCTTCTTCAGGCAGACGAAGTCTCTGCTGTTCTGAGACTCCAAGGAATAAAAGAAGCTAAAAGAGTGACAGGATGTCGATGAGAATTTAAATATGTGGAAATCAGGCAAACAAAAGGTAGAGCCTGAAGAAGGGTGACTGCACTCAAAAGCTTGCAAAAAACTTTTTCCCAACTACTCAGTCTAATAAAAGGTATCACATCTACCCAAAGAACCGTGCCTGCCTATGTCCTGAGTCCAACACGGCTACACCCAACATCCCAGCAACAAGGATAATAATTCACTTATGTCAATTGGGCTCTGTATGTGACCACGGAGTCACAGTGTGCCTGCACTTACTTTCCCATCCTCCTTCAGGGCCTTGCACTAGCTTCTGTAGTGCAAAACAATGGGACAAACATAGTTTTGAGGCGATAACTCTCCTTCCAACCTTTCCTAGCAGGCTCTTATACTCATAAGCCCATGTACTTCCACAAACACACTGCAGCTTCTCTGCTCCAGGCCATGCTCGTCACTGCCCCTTACTCCTTGAAAGTCCTTTCCTAGCCCCAATCCTCACAGCACCCTCTCTTGGCAACCTCCCACACGGCACAGCCACTGTTAGCCAAGAGAGTTCACTGCCCAAGCGTAGGGCGGCTGGACCCGATGATCTGTAAGGTCCCTTCCAGCCCCTAGCAGCTATGAAACTATGAAACATAACTGTGCTCTGTCCCTTTAGAGGGTGACGGGCCCTGATTTACCACGTTCAGACATGCGAACAAGTCTTTCCCACGCTGAGTGTACAGGGCTATGTCATAGACTCATTGATTGCAAGGCTGGAAGGGACCTCGGAAGATCATCAGGTCCAGCCCCCTGCACCAGGCAGGAAAACCCACCCCTCTGAGAAGAACCGGAGAGGACTCTCTCCGAAGCCTGTCAACATCTCATCTGAATCAGACTCTGAGATCATGTTTTGGGTACACTGAGAGCGCTCCCTTCCTTCCGACTCCGGCTGCTCCTCTGACACTCCCTGCTTCTGCTGGCCCGAGAACCAGCTCTTCCCGAAAACACACTTCAGCTTAATCTGGTGATGTCAGATTTAATGTTATTTAAGCAGCTCTGTAATCCTCGCTCTTCTCTGCCGCACTTAGTGCTGCCGGACTGTTAGAGAAGCGTGATGGCGGTTGCTTTCCATTTTCCAATGCAACCGAAGACTCATGAAACCCAGCAGCCAACAGCCCTGGAGACCGAGGACTTCTCCTTACCTGCAGAGCAGGTCTCACCCAGGCAGGGATGGTACCAGCTTCTCCTGGGAGAGATGAGCAGGGGGTCTATCTCCAGAGCTCGCTCTCAGTCTTCCTGCTGGGAGGTCCAATTACAGCGTCAGCGATATGGACATCTGTCCACTAGCAATTGGCCTGAGACCGCCAATTCATTTCATGTAAACCATTACAGTGTTTAATCCCGGCTGACCTGAAATGGAGTTGAACCATCAATCTAGTGGTGAAAGGGCTTAATAGAAAGGGTTGATGCTAGTCGCCCCTGAAGCAATCAGTCTTCTCAATCTCATCTTCCTCTCTCACCAAGAAATAAGACTTGATTTTGTCTCTTACCTTTTTTGTCAACCCAGGGGCCAGATCTTCAGCTGGTGTAAACCAGATTCATCCAATCTGAAGCTAAGATTTGCAGTTGATGTAGGTATCCAGCCCTGGTAGGTTTTAGGGCTGCATAGAAAAGAAAGAATCAAGTTAAATCTTTTTTCGGAGTGAGCTCTGCCATGGCGGGGCAAGTGAGATGGGCTGTAGGGACCGACCAGGATAAAGCTTGTGTCGAAGGGGGCTACCCAAGAATATTGTCCTGTTAAAGGTATGGGACCAGACTATGAGGCTCTCTGAATGCCTGATGCTGAAATACAAGGGAGGAAGGACAGCATTATGGATGGAGAACTTTTATTCCTTTCGTCTGTAGCTCTTTGGGTTCGGGGGCACGTTTCTGTACAGCGCCTAGCACAATGCGGTCACGTGCCCGTGACTTAAGCTCCTAGGTGCAACTGCCACACAACTAATTAACAAAAAATAACAACCACCATCACAAGATGCAACATCACATCTCCAGAAATAATTAAACATTGTCAAATAACACAGATGGCGCTTTTTAAATTTGCCTTCCAGTTTCTGTTCCTTTACAGGGCACTCAACTGGGGGCAGATCCAGTGAGGGTGTGCTGGTGTACTTGCACCCCACTTTGACTCCTGCTTCACCCAAAATTTAAAACCAAGTGCCTGGCAGTAGCCAGGCAGTGATGAGGGAGTCAGTTGAGGTCATGGCTCATTATAATCTTCTTGAGCCCTTCTACAGTCTTCATCCAATAAGTGTTAAGAACCTCTCTTCTTTGTAATGGTCTTGATGTTCCTCCATTCAAGAGATCCTTTGTTCTGCAGTTCAGCGCCTGTGAGCCGCTTCTGGTAATGAAGCTCCTAGAGACTTTTGTGGAAATAACTTGACTCCAGAAGATGGGATGTGCTACAGTCATGTGAGTATTGGCAACACTGGGTTAAAAATCTGTCTTAAGGCTCAGGTGTGGGTCCAGATCCCATCTCTGCCACAGACTGGGGCCAGGTACAGGCAGTACACATAAACGGATCCAAGTCATTGGAAATCCAACTACACCCATAAATGTACCGAAGTTCGGTGCCCACAGACTGGTCTAAAAAATGGCAAAGCCCAGTCTAAGATAGACGTGGTTCGCTGCGCGCACACATCTAATTGATTTAGGTTTGACCAATGAATCAAACTTCTGTACCAGAGCCCCTATCGGTTCAAGTTAGATTGCTGTCCTCCAGCATCCCAGGCTCCTTTGTGGCCTCCTGCAACTCCCCCCTTGCAGGGAGGTGCGCTAGCATTCATCTCATGCTCAGCTGCTCCGGCTGAGCACCCAGTGGGCCTCACCCCTGAGCTCTCCCGGAGCCGAGCCAGTACAGATCCTCTCCCCAGCCCTGTCTCCTGCCCCAGCCATCTGTCAGTCATGGACAGGCAGCAAGGGAGGTGTCTGTCTTCCCTGTACGAGCCCTACAGAGTGTGTGGCCACACACCTGGCCAGGGACCCTCATGCCCTGTGCTCTGGCACTGCCCTGCGGAGCCTGACCCTGGCTCCCGCACACCACATCTCAGTGGCCAGGGCCAGGCACCTAATTACCCAGCATGAACCCCCCTGCCAAGCCAGAGCCAGCCAGTGTGGGCAGCTCACCTTTGCTGGGTCAGGGTGGCAGGGGGCAGGACACGGAGGAAAGCCTGTGACCTCCGCAGCTCAGCCACTGCCCACAGGCACCTGGGCCATGGGCACCTGGGATGTTGCAAGGCTTTTTTGGCCCATAGCTACAGGGTCCAAGAGTAGTTAGGCCCTCCTCAGGCTTTTTGAACATCTGTACTTGTCCAGGGTGTGTATCCTTGAGCAAATCCCTTACGGTTGGGTCCTATTCAACCTCTTAGGTATCCAAGCAGAGTCTTAGGCCACTGCTCAAGACCCTGATGAAGCAGTCAGTGCAAAAAGTGGGTGGCTTGTCCAGCTTATTGTGACTTAGTCTTAAGGTTAAAATGATAGCGCATGGCAGAAGTAGACACGATGATGTTTTTTCACAGACTTGAGCAGTGTGGAATAGGGCTGCTTTCAGGTGCATCAAGGGTGGAGCATGATCTGGCTTCTAATTTCTGTGAGCCTCAGCTCCTCACCTGTTGAAGGAGAATAATAACTCTACCTCCATCCAGGCTGGTCTGTCTTGTCCGCTTAGATAAGAGCTCTTCAGCGTCTGGACGATTCCTCCTGATGTGCTCGAACAGTCCCCAGGAAAATGGGGTTAGGTCTTGGCTGTGAATTCTACTTTAATACCAAAATGAACAAATTTGGAATAAAACACATTTTCTACAGGCTTGATACAGCCAACAGGCCATGAGGCACTAAGCCAGGGGCCTTTCTTACTATAAAGAGTGTTCTTTAACATGAAAGATGGGTAACAACCTGAACATATGGAAATAAGACTCCACTCTCTTCAAACACCGAGAGGGTAATGATATTTTAACTACAGCTGAGTGCCCTTCATTTCATACATGGAAATATTTTTTTAAAGGCACCACACTTCATTAACCATTTTTATAGTGCTCGTTTCCAGCTGCAGAGGGCTGTATCCTTGATTTGCTCATTAGCAGAAGTGCCCTTACAAATGATAAGAAGGAGCCCATTATTTTATGAGATGCAAAACTAAAGCCACGTAAAAACCATGAGCGACGATGATAGCTTTGCCATTTCATAAATGCTCTGAACTGCCTGTCAGACAGATACAGTAGTCATAAGAGACCCCTAATTAAAAAGATGGGCTACAAGAGAGTCAACAATATTCTATTTTCTTCCCAGGCCAGCTCTCTTTTTCATCTGAGAAATTAATTTTGTCGGATGATTAAATGGAGCGACTGAGAATTTTTTTAAGCAGGAAGTTGGGGCGGTTTCTCAGTGTTCAACATAGGAGGTTGGCGAAATCTGCTCAATGTGGCACGTTGCCTCAAGGGGGAAAATCCCATTCAAAATCAATGCCATGGTGACAACTTACTGCAGGGGACAACTGACCCACTACACCGTCATGGGGTAGTGTGTGGGGGCCCGGAGGAAGAGGGAACTCTGCCTTTTGTCTGCCTCTAGCTTGCTGTTTCAACACCAAGCGTCCCCCCCAGATCTTTCCTGAAAGAGCCCCATGGGATACATCTCCTCCAATTTCACCCATACTTTACTCCGTGAGTATCTGACTGTGATGGGCCTTGGGGAAGGATGAGTTCAGTGCAAGTAAGGGGGGAGAATCTGGCCTGCCTGGAAAGTGTGCCCCTGCTCTGAAGGAGCAGTGTAGGAAGCGGCAGGGCTCCAGCTTTCCCGATATGGAGACAAAGCAGGCAGTCTGTCAGAGAAAGGGTACCCTCTAGTGACCAAGACAGGGAATGAGGGGTGTGCAGCCTCAGCGGCGATTAGCAAGGAAAATACAGATTAGTGAATAAAGACATGGGCTAAGTCATCTGGGTGAGACTGAGGGAGGCTGTGACAGCTGCCTGTCCATATGGATCTTTTGCTTAAGAAAACTAAGAGAAAGGAGGGAAAGACCCAACAGTGCCCGGTGTCTGAGATTCAACTACGGGGATATCTCATCCCAAGCTAGACGACAAGGAGTGCGGAGACGTTAACGGATCTGTCTTTGGGGCTGAGAATGGAGGAAGTGGAGGGGGGCTGCTGCATCATCCTCACACCACCGCATCTGCTGCTCATTTGCTTTGCCAGCACTTGGATGCACTGTAAATAATCCGAGGTGGAGGGACTGAGACAGGAGGGGAAGTGTTATCTTGCCTCCAGATGTGCTAATGGATGGGGCAGTCTTTGCCAGTGGTTGCCAAGAGGAAGCTGTTCTGCAAAAGAAAAGGAGAGGAAACAAAGGAAATATCAGGAAGATTGCTTGGAGTCAGGCAGGGCAGGAAGGGAGGCCTCTATCTATGTGCCCCGCCATTTCCATAATTTTTGGGCACCCCCTACATTGCAATGAATTTAAATTCATGAGACTAAATAACCCTTCTCTTCTCCAGACTAAACAGCTCCCATTTAAGTGGGGCCATTAGCCCCATTTCCCAGAGGAGGCGTTGAGGCACAATGTGATGAAGTGACTTGCCCAAGGTCACAGAAGAAGTCTATAGCAGAGTAGAGAACTGAAGCCAGGTCTCCTTGGTTAAAGCAGAAGGTGGAGGGAGCAAAGCTCAGATGGGCTGGGATGCCTAGGCTGATGTCAACTCAGAGCATATCTTACAACAGGAGTAAAGTTTGCAGGACCTTCAAGGAGCTATGGAGCTTTCTTCTGGACTGGAAGGGACCTCACAAGGTCACCTAGTCCAGCCCTCTGCTTAGGGCAGGATTGTCCCTAACTAAACCATCCCAGCCAAGCATCTGTCTAACTTGCTCTTGGAAACTTCCAGGTCGTAAAGACTCCACAACTTCTCCAGGCAATCTGTGCCAATGCTTGACCACTCTCAAGGAAAAGCCCATCTTCTGCTCTATAATCATCCCGCAGATGTTTGAAGACTGTTATCAAATTCCTCCCCCTCCCATCCAGTCTTCTCTCCTCCAGACTAAATAACCCTAGTTCTTTCAGCCTTTCCTCATAAGTCTTGCCTCATAGGCCCCTAATCATTTCTGTTGCTCTGCGTTGGACTCTTTCCAGACTGTTCACAAGTGTGGGACCCAAAACTGGACACTGTTGAATACAGCAGAAGAATCACCTCCCTTGATTTGCAAGTGACACCTCTGCTGATACAACCTAGGTTGTGGTTGCCTTTTTTTTTGCAACAAGACATGCTGTTGGCTCATATTCAACTTATTGGATGTTCTCTTTCTGTCTGTATATTGGCTACAGAGGTTGAGTATTTCCACTTTGCAGCACAGGACTCAAACTTCTTTTCTGCTCTGAAGTGGTGCTGGCTGATAAGCAATGCCTGCATGAGGAAGGGAGCTGCCCCCAATACACTGTACTCAACCTACGCATAGTGTTTGCTAAAGCATCTGGGTTGACACACGTGGTATAAATGCAGGATGCTAGTATGGCCCCAGCAATCTGATACCAGCATATGACTGATCACACTAAGCCCTTCCTACTGCATTTTGCATTAAATACTTTATCACCCATATAATACCTGAAGCCCCAATCAGGGTCTATGCCCTGCTATGGTTGCAGGGTGGAATAAGATATGACTCCTCATGCACACACACACAATCTTACTTCCTAATCACAGAATCCAGCACCATCAGTACTAATAGTGAATGTCAGTTATGTATCCAGTTGCAAACACTAACTTGTCCTTATGGGATACGTACCAGGCACACACAGTGCACCTTCAACAATAGTACAGAGCCAGGTAAGAAGTCACCATAGAAAATATTGTCCCACTTGGCCATGCAAGTTCTAGGGATGAGTGAGTGGGGAACATGCTCCTTTGCATCTTGGAACATAAATGCGTCTACACATGCGCTTAACTGCAGAGTAGATTAATTTGTTGTGGAGTAAAGCATCACTGTCTACACATGCGATGGCATTAGGCTACGATAAACTAATTAATGCTGCAGTAAGATAGTACTGTCAGAGGCAGTACTATCTTATGCGGGGTAGCTTACCTTTAATTGAACACGCGTGTAGACACTGACCATAGGCATAAATTGTACCCAATCAGCCCAGCCAGCCGGGGGCCAGACTTCTGCCTACTGCCTAGCCACACAGCTCCACACTTTCAGCACCCTCATGCCCCAGCCGGCCCCTCCACAGCCTGATGCTGCCACCCGGAGTCTGGAGCTTAGCGTCCCTGGTGTAAATTGCTCTGTCCCAGCTCAAATTTTTGCTGTCTTGGGTGAACGTGTAGACACTGTGCCCGGGAGTAATTACTCCGGCTCAAGCTGCTACAGAGTTTATTGCTTTGAATTAATTGCATGTGTAGATGCACACAGTTATATCAGTTAAAAAGCAATGTGGGCCCCTTCTGTTTTACCTGGTGCAAAGGCTGACAGGCTGTGGCCCACCCAGTTATTTTGCCTTGTAGACTGGAGATTATACTAGCAGCAAACTTGCCTTACAGTATTACACAGCCCTGACTTTTCAGAGAGTGCATCTGCACATTTGTCCACCCCGTGACTGCAGCTGAACTCACACATGGGGAATTTGCACACACAAGCAGCTGCTTGACTCTCTGTTAGCATGTGGAAATACTGGACATGGATGAAGAGTTCAAGCAGTTATATAAGAAAATGAGGTGCCCAGCTATGACTTCCCTTTTGATCAGTACAACTTTTTAAAAATTGGGATCAGGGCTGCATAGATTTTAGGCCTGTGGTGTGAGGAGTCCTACTGAATCTCTCATCTATTAGCCCATTTCCTTTACAGGCTATAGAGGCTCTAAGAAGCAAAACGGAGAGACCCCTTATTATTTAGATTTGTTTTTGTGAGGGCTACTCCAAAATCTGTACCCAGCCAACAATGACAAAGTGGTCTGAAATGAATGGCAGGGGTCTTAATTGTAAGGGGCATGTGCCTGCATCACAGAAACCAGAACAGCTATTGGCAGTAACTTGGCCCTGGACTGGCAGAAAGGCTAAGACTTGAATGAGTTGTGAGCACGGACCTTCTTCCCTGACCCTTCAGGCGGTCCCCCTAAAATGCAGGCCAGGGAGTCTGAGAAGACTTGTGCTACTACTGCTTGGGCTGTGAATAAACCAGAGGAGAGGGAGCCATTCCCTAAGGCAAGAGGAACACTTCTCACCACTGACAAACTATCATCCCTGCCTTCATAACCTTGGAGCTAGACTGCTGCAATGCGCTCTGCACAGGCCTGCTCATGAAAACCACCCATCTGGTGCAGACCGTGGCAACTCCTTTCCTGATGGTGTTGGGTCATGGGGAGCATATAACTCCAGTGCCCCAGAGTCTGCACTGGCTCCCAGTAGCTTTCCAGGCACAATTCAAGGTGCTGGTTTTGACCTATGAACCCCTAAACGGTTGGGGCCTTAGGTATTTAAGGGACCTCTTACAGTTTCATAGTCATTAGGGGCTGGAAAGGACCTTACAGCTCATGAGGTCCAGCTCCCCTGCATGTGGGCAGGAAAGACTGCTGGGATCAAACGATCCCAGCAAAATAGGTATCAAAGGGAGTCTTACTCCCTTACACCCTACTGTGATCCCTGAGGCTAGCTGAGAGGAACCTCCTGCCAGCTCCATCCATACACTACGTCCAACTGGCGAAAATCCTTGAAGTTCATTCCCAGCAGTCACTCCTCAGCCCTAGCCCTTCCTCACTCTTGAGGCCCACCACAGCCCAAGCCTGGACATCTTGCAGAAGCATTGCAAGACCTTCCTATTTGGGCAGGTGTGGAGCAAACAAAGCTAGACCTGTTGGGAAGAGGAAGAGCAGGGAAGGTCTCTCTCTCTTACATTGATATTTTAGCGCCCTTTAAAATGGTGTTGTTCACTCGTTGCTCTCCCGTTTCATAAATTATTCTGTTCTCTAATGGTAAGGCTGCGTGAGCCGCCGCTGGGGAGAGAAACAGAAGTCAAATGAAATAAATAAATAAACCCGCCCCACATGAAACACCACACCGTCAGTCTGATCTCTTGTACCCTCCTCCTTTTCTTCGGTAACAAGAACCCTAATCTTCTTTCCCTCTCCTAATCCAGCCTCTCATTTAAATGGAGTTATAATCAATACCCATTCTCATGCAAGGCCACAGGCAGCTGCTAGGTCCCCTGCCATTGTGCGCGCCTCTCGAAATCCTCAGATCTGAAAGGCTGTTTCTTTCTCAGCCCCCTAGGTAACAATGTCTGGTTCAGCAGCAGTTCACGGGCTCTGCAAAGTGCTTGCTTTCCTGCAATGCCTTTGTGGCCCCTCAGATCTGCAGGTCTGCCAGCAGACCCATGTCGACGTGGTGGAAAGGCCTCTTGTGTGTGCCGCAGGTACAGAACAAGGCTTCTATATTGGAGGGAACAAAGAAGTACGCAATCAGCTTGAGCGGCTTATCATTATCAGCTTAGTGGATGTAGGTCTGCGGGGAATTTTAATCACCAGAGACACTTTCACACAGGGAGAGACAAAGATACCATCAATTCCCTTAAACAGATACCAGCAGGGTTGAGTGGCAGCTCCTGAAAGGCCTCTTTTCCTCATGCTGGTCCTTGGTAGGGGTGAGTTAGACCCATGCTGATCTACACCAGCTGAGGATCCGGCCCCTTGTCTATGGTGGCGGTCTGCAAATTTCTATGTCCTGCCTCTGAACAGCCTTCCTCTTCCCACTGAGAGCCCCCTTAGGGGCTGCTTTGATTTAGCAGAAGGGCTTGAGCAAAGCCCTCCCTTGCACCCAAGGCTGTAGCTGTTAAAAGCAATTCACATGCCTCCAGATAGGCCTCTAGCCCCAGAAGATCCACTTTCTTTGGGTACACGCCAGCGTCCATCACCAAAGGCCCCCTAGGGAGTGACGTTACTTGCACTCACATCCAGCTGCCTCCAACAGAAATGATGAGGCGCCCTTTTCCAGCTGGGTTGACCAAGATCAAACTTGTGCTTCTAGATCTGCAGCAAAACACCTCTACCCACTGTGCCCCAATGTCCCCTGCGGTGCATGTACTGGTCCTTTGCTCCTGTTTTGTCTTTCTGAATGTCTTCATGGAATCATTAAAAAAATCGGGTCGACAGGACCCTCCAGAGGTCCTTATGGCACAGTTATCCCTGTCTAAACCAGCAGAAACGACCATCCCACTTGTCTAACCTGCGCTTCAAGACTTCCAAGGATGAAGAGTCCACAATGTCTCTAGGTAGCTTGTTCCAGTGTTGAAGTGCCCTTGTACTTAAAACTGCTTTTCTTAATAAGTCCACCCAAAACTTCCCTTGCTGCAATTTCAGCTCACTACTCCTTGCCTTGTCTTCTGTGGACCAGACAACTGTTGGTTATAACCTCAGTATAGCAGCCCTTCTCGTATTTGAAGACCATTAGCAAATCCTCCCCCCAGCTCCTCAGTGCTACACTAAGCACAGCATTTTTTCAAAGCAATCATGTGACTGATGGGGTCTTGGCTAAGAGGAACTGCCTTTTTTTCCCCTCTACTCATTTGATCTAAAGAATGTGTGACTGGTCGTTCTTTTGCCAGATGATAAAGCTAAGAGTGACCGAATCTCTACCTGTTGGCATGTGCCCACAAAACCACACAAAAATACAAAACTGGTTGTGTTGTACATGGTTTTTTAAAGACATATCTTCCCTGTTGTGCTAATGTGTGTTGTCTACCCTGAGTTACTCCACTCAAGTTCACCTAGCTCAAAAGAGAAAATGGATGCACTCAAAGTAACATGTGAGTCATTGTGTCCACAGCACTGGCACAGCAATCGTCACGTGTGGTGCTAAGATGTCAGGGGTGCACAGCCCATGGTTCTTCCCTTCCAAGGTGGCGTAAACCGGTTCAGATTAAGATCACATCAATTCTGAGTGAAAGTCCTCTTGGATGTTTAATACAGTTTAAATAATCCACTTTAAACAGTAATTCAGATTAATTCTCCTGAGTGTCCTAACGTTAAGGGTTCCCCCAAGATTGCTTGTTTGTCCCATTCCCTGCTTTTGACAAACCCTGTTATAGTTTACTTTTGCATGTAAGACATGCAGTTTCTTCACATTGGAGCACCCATGTAGCATTCATTTTCCCAGGCTTCTAGGAGCCAAAATACAAAATTTGTGTTGAGCCCCTAAGTTTGACCTCGATCTTTTGTTAGTGCCATCCAATACCTGGCAGAAGAGTTACATGTTGGGTGTAAGCAACATTGGTCTAGGAATCCTTTCCCAGCTGCTTGTGGAGAACCTGTTTGTCCTATCTGAGGATTGTGGGAAGACAAGGGAGGACTATCGGCACTCAGGTAGGGCTGGGCTGCATCCACGCTCCAGAGTGAAGGGGTTAGGAGCTGAGGGTTTGATCTGATTTGAACTGTAACCAGACCTAGAAGAGAGCATAGGAAGCTCTGTTTAAGCCTGGTAGACAACAAGAGCCTGCCAGCCAGTCACAGCTCAGGAGACAGGTAGTTAGTCGTATTTGTCTGAAGTTAGGCAAAGGGAGAACTGTGCGGTCAGCTTACTGCCCAGCTAAAGAAGTTCTTCAGCTCATGTGGTAAAGACTTGGGCTGCCTATACACATGCTTAGAAGTATGTTTGTGTGTGTTTGGGGGGGGGAAATTTTAATTAGAGCAGTTCCTGGGCAGCTGCTCTAATTAAAATGCCACACCGTCACATGTATTAAGCCCCGACATGTTTAAAAATGCCTGTGGGATGTTTTATCTAAACCTCATCCAACAAGATTTAGTTAAAGGGCCCTGCAGCCATTTTAAAATGCACGGGGGCTTAATACACATGACACTTGGATGACACTACAGTGCTTTAATTAGAACACGGAGCAGACTCAATGAATCAGTCTAATTTGAATGCCAACAAGCGCTTGTATAGGCAGCCTTGGTGTCTTGATATTTTGGGTTAGCGTTCAGGATGTCTATGCAAGGGCTCACTGGCTGTTAGATGTATGAGGCTGCTCACAAACTTCCCTCAGCCCTCTCCTTGAAACTGCCCCCATTACAAACTACTTATCCTGAAACCCTCCATATAGCACGTTATACCTGAGACACCAACATCAGTTTTGCTTCCAGGATCCATTTAATACTCACAAAGTTAGCTGAACTCATCTCATTAACTGTGCTGGGTATAAAATGGGCCCCTCATCAGCTAGGGTTATGGCCAGCTGCCATTTATTCCACAGCCAGCATAGTCGCTCAGCAGAGAGAGTGAGCCCATAATGATTCCCAGATGTTGCAAGCTGAGCAACAGCTCAGTCTCATACAGACTAACAAACAAAGCAAAAGGCTAAATGGATGGTTTGTTTAGAAGCCTGTAAATCATCTAGGACAGCATCTAATTAGCGAGGGAGGGCAGGCACTCCTGCCAGGGCCCTCCCAGGGCTAGGGACAGGGCAGATAGCCTGGTCACATGGAAGCACGCAAGCCAAGTGAGGGAGAAGGCATTTCACAAAGCCACTCTGGAGCTCTTGGCCAAATGGAAAGCTATGCTCTGACTCCCTTCTGTTGTCACCACAGTGCGAAGCAGCTGCAAACTAGCACCAGAGCAGTGCAAAGCAGCTAGAGGATAAGAGTGGTTCAGTCCCTCCATCTCCAAGTCTGTCCCTCCTCTTTGCCAGGCTGGGTAATGAAGGAAGTGACACAGGACAGGCAGAGGTTGGTTGGATTAACCAGATTTATCCTGAAGAAGTGAGCCTGATCTGGCCGGGGGCTGGGTGCCAGGTCTCCTAGATGATATTTCTTGCTCTGCTACTGGCTGATTTTCTATGTGATTTGGGGGCAAGCCCCCAAGGTCAATTATTCTGAACTAAGACTGAGGTTCCTGCATCCATACATAGGCAGGTAAAAGAAAGGGGCCTTTTTGGTGTTGGTATTGCTCAGCACTTCGAAGAAAGGGGCCCTAACAAAGTCTCTTCCTGATTCAGTTTGCCTTTCAAGACAAGGAAAGACAATTTCTGGGTCAAGCACATAGATTTTTTGGATAGATACAGACAGGGCTTCTAGACCATAGTGGCGATGTGGCTGCAGCACTGCTGGCCATGCCCTGGCCACCTATTCCCGCTTACATGATCCAAGGCTGGAAAATATGGTGGTGAAGCTGCTTGAGGGTCATCCTATAAAAATGGTCAGACCACAGTTGGAGTACTGTGTCCAGTTCTGGGCACCACACTTCAAGAGGGATGTGGACAGCATGGAGAGGGTCCAGAGGAGGGCCACTCGCATGATCAAGGGACAGCAGGGTAGGCCCTATGAGGAGAGGCTACAGGACCTAAACCTGTTCAGCCTCCACAAGAGAAGGCTGAGGGGGGATCTTGTGGCCTGTTACAAACTGGTCAGGGGGGATCAGCAGGCATTGGGGGAGTCCCTGTTGCCCTGAGCACAGCCAGCAGTGACCAGGAATAACGGTCACAAGCTGGCAGACGGTAGGTTTAGGCTAGATATCAGGAGGCGCTACTTCACGGTCAGGGTGGCTAGGATCTGGAACCAACTTCCAAGAGAAGTGGTGCTGGCTCCTACCCTGGGGGTTTTTAAGAAGAGGTTAGATGAACACCTTGCTGGGGTCGTTTGACCCCAGTACTCTTTCCTGCCATGGCAGGGGGTCGGACTAGATGATCTGCTCAGGTCCCTTCCGACCCTAGAAACTATGAAACTATGAAACTATGTTACTGTCATAGTGGGTTGTGGACAGCCAGGTCTGAGGGTCACTCAGGGTCAGAAGAAGCAATTAAAATCTGAGGGGAGAGTTCAGAGTGCGCGTGTAGAGAAGCCAGAAAGCTAAAAGCCATGAAATCTGTCTAGGGAACCGATTTGGAGATCCAGAGGGTCAGGCAGAGCATGAGGTCAGGGGCTGGGTCAGGTTTCCAGGAGATCAAACCAGAGTTGGTTCAGAGAGCCAAAAGGTCAGGCCAGACTCAGGGTCTATGGGCAAGCTGGGCTGAGTTGCCAGGGAATCCATCAGAGAGCCAATAGAGGCATAAGCCAAGGTTATATACAAGACAGAGCATTGTTGGCCAGACATTTCCCCTTCAGGGTCAAGCATTTTTATAGGAAGGGGTTAAGGGTCAGCTGACCCTGACTGGCCTCTCTGGTTGCAGGAATTGGGTGGGTGGCTAGGCTCAGATATTAGGATCTGACCACCCATTCCACCCCAATGCTCAACTGAGGAGGTAGCAGACTGAGATGAGTGGCCACATCGGGTAGACTGAGGTTCAAGGCCATAGCCTGGTAGCTACCAAGCCCATTGGAAACCAAGGTCTCAAGAACAACCACAGAGGAATACTTCTGAGCAGGAGTGGGTGGATGGGCCATGTTTATGGCTTTACAGTGTAGAGGTGCCTGTCATATTTCACTGCTTTATTTCCAGATCTGTACAATGAAGATAGCAACACTTTCTTGTCCTGCAGTATGTGTTACTATGGCGGCAGGAGCCACACAAGTATGCATATGCATAGGCAATGGAAAGGACGGGAGCAAGGGTTGGGAGTTGTAGGAGGAGATGACACTGGTCTTTTGTGACCTGTGCTTGTAGCTTAGTGTCCAAGTCCCAGCCCCTGTGGGTGTGTCTACATATTCATTGTAGGCATTGTAATTACAGCTCATTAAGTTAGTAGCTGTGATAATAGGTACTAACTTAATATGCCGTAATCAAAGCTACTGTGCATTATTGCAAATGAAAACTTTTTTGTGATGTTTAATGCTCATTGGACTAATATACTGTGCATTAGCACAGTTTCTACCAGCCATGCTAATGTGTAATAGAATTAGTCCAATAGGCATTATGTATCTCATATAGACACACCCTGTGTGAACATCTCTGCCCCAGTAACAAGTATTTGGACAGTCCAGATGCTCCACTGTATTTGTAAACTGTGCTATTTTTTTCACCCAACCAGACAAAACCATCTGGAAACCAGAAGTGACCTGTATTGAGCAAAGGAAGTGCTCAAATATTGCTTTCCAGCTGTTTTGCCCCCCTTTTTCCCCACAATAATGAATGTTTCAGCTCTGTCAAGCTTATCTGTGCAGAACAGAAATGCCACTTATCAGATTCCTACAGGCCAGATCCAAGTTCCAGCAGAGCCATGTGGTCAATGTAAGGCTCACAGCCCAACATATGGTGCGTCATCACTCAAAGGAGGATCCAGAAATTCATGAACTCATGACAATGTTTAAGGTTATATTGCTGTTCATCCTGAACACAGTTGGCTGGATACCAGGGTTTTCAGCTCAGCAGAAATATTATTAAATTTGGTTTCAGCCTCAGTCTGACTGAAACCAACATTATTTTTTTACCTGGAAGTTCCCAGTCCCACAACTGCTCCATGAAATTGACACCTTGTCATTTTCACTTCTGTTCTTAGTAGTGAATTGTTAAGAATGTTAATTTTATTGAGAAGCCACAAAGAGCTTCTGAGGTCCCTGGCTCTGCACCACCACCTGGAGAAGTCTCTTCTTAGTATTGGCACCCCATAGCATCCCATGTTTCTGGTTCCAGGACAGACCTATTGGGATTCTAGCCAGGGTCACCTCAGAAACCTACTTTGGTTTGGCTGATGACTAACAGACCTGAGATGGTTGATGGGCAAAACATTCCAGGTGCAATAAACTTTAACAAGATTTTGGTTCATCCATTCCCACCCAGCTCTTAATATCTGAATTCACATGTAACATCCCAAACATTGCATGCAACCTACTGCAGGTAGATTTGCATCCTTACAAGCTATAAGCCTGGAAAAGCAAGTAAATCAATAATCTTGGGGAAGAGATAGTCTCATCTGAGTCTGAATCTATGGCACTCTTCAGTGGTACTCTGCAGAGAGATCTTGATATATGACACTGAAATTTAGGTTTCTCACTGGAGAAGAAAACATGGTCCCACAAAATGGATTATGACCTGCAAAAGGTGCTGGCCTGTCCCAACTCACACTAAAGCCAGAAACATGTTCTCAAATACTTGTGAGAAAAACCAAAGGGAGGTATATATCTATCTATTGATTGATCAATTGATCATTTGATAGATATATAAAGGGTCAATGGGATGACTAGAGTTCAGTTTGCTTGAAATCAAGCTAAGGCACATTCACAGAAAACCTGATACATGTCACACTCAGTAAAGAAATAAAGGATGGAAGAATAATTAATTCCAGACAATATGGCTTTACACATAATAGATCTTGTCAACCAACTTTATGTATGAAACTACAATACTAGTCTGGTTGAGAAAGGTAATTATTGACACAATCTACTTTGAATTCTGTAAGGTGGGCACCATAGTTGGAGGAACACAGGACTGGAAAGGAATCTGGGGGCCATTTAGGCCCATCTTACACCATCACAGGTGCCTCTTCATATAATCCTTTTCAAAATGATATCAAGCTCCATCCCAAAAGCTGTTATGTCTTTGATCCTACCACACCTATAGGAGGCTCCTCCAGAATCTCATTGTTATGAGGGGTAGAAACCTTCTTGTTTCTTGCTGAAAACGTATGCCTGGTCTCTATTTATACCCATTTAGTCTTGTAGCAATGCTGTCTTTTACCTTAAACTTTGCTTTCTCCATCTTGGTGCTTGCTCCCCAATGTATAGACAGCCACTGTGCACCCTTTTAGCCTTTGCTTTGCTAAGTTACACAAGCCAAGTTTTTTCAGTTTCCTTTTCATGGACAGAATCTTCATTCCTCCAGTCATCCTAGTAATCCTTTTCTGTACAATTTTCAGTTTCACTTAATCTTAAACACAGATGACTGGAGTCGTACACAATATTCCAGATGGGTCCCCACCCAAGTTCTTGTACAATGGCACCAATATTTCTGCCTGTACTGGAAATATCTCAATTGCTATGTTGTGGATCACCCTTTCCAAGATAGCATCACATTGGCAGCTTATAGCCATGCTGTGAATGACTAATACATCCAAGTCCACCTCAGTCATTTCTACTTGATGAATTCCCAGCAAAAATATTTATTAGTCCTCAAGTGCATCCTCTTGCACTTGAGGACTATACTATTGAGTTTCATACCTTTTATATTAACTCTGGTCCATAGAGTCATCCAATTGTTTCATCTGGTATTTGCAATACAGCTTCCCAACTTTGTCCAATTAGCAGATATTATGAGTACACTCCTCATGCATGCCAAAGTTATTAGTGAAGATATTTAAACAGGATCCACCTCAAAACTGATCCTTGAGGAACTCCACTAGTAACATTCCTTTGGTCTACTATCTCCCCTTTCAAACCAATACACTGCTGTCTCCTTCTGAGTTAACTTCTTTCCCCTATTAGAACCCGTCCACTAATCCTTGTCTCTCCATCTTACCTAATAATTTCCTGTGTGGTAGCATATCAGTGCTTCATTGGAGGCCTGAGAGATGAGAAGATCCACATTTCTTGCATCTAGAAAGTCAGTTACCTTATCAAAGAAACCTATTACCTACTAGTCTAGCATGATCAGCCTTTGGTAAACCCATGTTGCATTTTATTTTATATTCCACTTACTGCCTCATTTAAATGTAAAATTATCCTTTTCACCAAAATCTGTTCTAAAACTCTGAATACTACTGAAGCCAGACTTACAGATGTACAAAGGCAAGACTTACAGATGTAGAGCTGGGCAGTGGCATTCACAGATTCACACAGATTCACAGAATTTTGGGGCTGGAAGGGACCTCATGAGATCATCAGGTCCAGCCCCTCTGCTCTGGGCAGGGAAGACTGCTGGGGTCAAATAACCCCAGCAAGGTGCGAGTCCAGTCTCTTTTTTAAGATCTCCAAGGTAGGTGCCTGCACCCCCCCATTGGGAGTCTATTCCAGAGTCTGGTCACATAAACCGTGAAGAAGTTTTTCCTTATATCCCATCCCCAATCTCAAGTGCAGCCTAACATCCTGATAAAAATAATGAATGCTATTTACAAGCATCAATGCAGCCCATGTGAATATGGATTCAAAACTGGTTAACAAGTCAATTGAAAAAGATAAAAGTAAATGAGAATTCTTCAGCCAACAGGAATATTTCTAGTGGGGTCCTGCAAGAATCCATTCTTGCCCCAGTGCTATTCTATACCTTACTTTATTTCATTTCATGGACATTTCATAGACTTGTAAGGATCATTACTTGTAATATGTGCAACTGATACTGAACTGACCTGGAATTCTTGGTGAGATTGACATCTTTGAACAACATGGTTTAATACAGCCAAAACCCAAAATTGGGCACTTTGTTTCAGGTCAAAGATTTTAGATAACCATCACAAGTTGGGGTACCGCATCACAGAACTCAGGAACAAAGAGCTTGCACACAATAGCAGATAACCAACTGAACATGAGGCCCAAGCTGATGCTGTAGCTAAGTGGCCAATGCAGTCTTTATAATTAGGATCATATCTAGTAGCTGAAGAGGGGTGGATTTACTTCTGTATGGTATCACTCACTAATGCTATATTACTGAAAACTGTGTCCAGTTCTGAAATCCATACTTCACAGGAGTCATTAAAATATTAGAAAAGGTTCAGAGATACCAGAATGATTTAAAGTGTCAAAAACATGATATATAACAAGAGACTTAGAAGCTCAATCTATTTAATTTATCCGAAAAAAAAAGGTTATAAACAGAGTTAATCATGGGTCTTAAACATTTTACATGGGGAGGATATTTTTTATAATAGATAGCTTTTTAATCTTGCTGAAAAAGGCATAATGAGATCCAAAAATTGTAAGCTGACGCTAGGTAAACTCAGACCTCAGCTTTCATTTAAAAATCAAAAAGATTTTATCCCTTGTGGAAAAAGCTGGGTTTTAAAAATAATATTTTAAAGCTACAAACAGCAAGGAATTCAGTTCTGTTGTTTGAACACAATGCTGTGTCCATCTAAATATTTACCTATAAGAAAAAAAACCCTAGCAGTATATCCCGTTGCACAAAACATAAGACCTTGTCTCTTTAATGTGCTTATTTCTCAAAATAGCAGCTTAGAAAGCAACGTTCTAAATATAGGCCTCAGGTCTGCCTGGCTCCTAAGCACTTATCCAACTTTAAGCATATGAGCACTGAGCAGTCCCACTGAATTCAGTAGGACTACTTGGCTCTTTAAAATTAGGTACATTCTCACAAACACTGCTGAATCAGGGCTGTGAGAATAAACTAATGAGCAGATGAGGAGAAAGGACACAGCCTCTCACTATAATAAAAAAACGCTCTGCAGAATCACTGGTTGTGATTATAGATTATACTACACATTAAGCAGTTGCTTTGGCTGATGGGAAAATAACTCCCTTTCAATTCAGAGCAACTAAAAGACTGGACAGGACATTTCTGCCTATCCCACGGGCGATCAGTCCAACAGCTGCTACTAAATTATTTTCAGAGACTTCCTAGTTAGGGCAGATATAGAAATGCACAGTCTCCTCCTGGCCTCCCCCGAGCCAAGCCCTTACTGGAAAGAACAGTTGTTGTCCCCGCTGCGGATGCAGGGAGATTTAAGGAGCTGCTGCAGGGGTCAGGGCAACAAAAGGAGCTCCCAAGAACTAAATCCCACTAATCCAAGGGCAGAGCCTTAATATGGCATGCCTGCAATTACTGGCTGAAGTTAAATGTGAGTGAGTCTCTGCACAGACAGTTCAGAGGGGGGCACCATTAGAGCCCCACAGGGGCTGAATTTGGGGTCGGGGGCAGGCTTTGAGGGGATATCGCAACACAAAACACCTGGAACCAGAGGATCACTTGTGCCATGTATGATCAGGAAGCCTTTTGACTCTGCATGGGGTGTGGAGAATTCAGCCCCCTTTATTCAACTACGTGGTGCCATGTAACGAGTGTTTGGAGACTCATCATCATCAGCCATCAGGAGTCCCAAGGCGAGAACTGTCCCTGGTGCTGAACATGCATTGCCTTTACCTATACCAGGACCAGGTTTCAAGAAGTAGCCCTGCCGCTAACCTGGAGCTGATTGTCTGTAGGGTGATTTATTCAGGAGGATTATTTCCCTTGGGCTACAGAATCTGTGGAGTGTATTTCTAGAACATGCTGGACCGTGGGATCCCTGCAATTCTGTATTTTGCATCTCGGGGACAGATGATCTAGGATAGCAACACTGCTGCAAGAATGCACTGGTGACCCGGTGAGTAGAGGGTGTCTGCTCATTTTAGAGAGCAAATCTACTCTGATCAGCCAACTTTTCAAATAAAATGACATTTTATTGTAAAGAAAAAAGTGGGGAAATCGCTGTGGGTTTCTGATGTTGGAGCCTGGATGTGACTAGAAAGGTTCCTATTCCCAGGGTATTCGTGGGAGTTGATTTTTATATTTTAAAGGAATAATGATGGCACATCCCTTTACAGTCTCTGTGCTTGAGTGTTACTTAACAGACCTTAATCCTCCTTTTTCTCCACACTGTGATTATCTTTCTATCCATCCTTCATTTTACGGGGTTTAAAATACAACACACTGCACACTAAGTTACAAAAAGTTCTCATTTAATCTATGTGTTTTATAGTTATGCACACATAGGATTTGAAACTTCATTCTTTATACACACAAAATCAGTAAGAGGTTCTGCAAAGACTGTGGGTTCATTCCCATTTCACCTTTATATTCTCTTTCATGGATTTTATTTTTGTTTGCAATCCACCCTTCAGTAGAATTAAATGTTTCATTTCAGTGGATAAATTGGGTTCATATTGTTTGCTTCAAAAAACAAAGGCAATATGGATTTTAAAATATGCCTCCTGGTATAAAAATAATTACTGATTTAGTATTACAGTGGTTGTGCATTTCAGAATGAATGCAAGTACATTTATCTCTCTAATCATAAGTATTATATAATCTAAGACAATTTATTATTGTGATACTTATTGTTAGGATTAATAGTAATGAATGTTATTAATAATACATATCGATAATATAATATATAATAAAATAGTATAATGGGAAAAAGAAGAGTATAAACTGTAGCAGCAAATTTTTGTATCCCCTAGAAAGCATGCTTAAACTTGTATCATGATGAATGAGTGCTGCATTTTCAAACAGAACAGCTGCAAATACATGCACAATTTACCATGAGAAAGGTAAATGCAGTCTGCTTTTCTTCCAACAGCTGGCAGAACGCCGTATGGGCTCCTGAAGAATTCAGCTTGGCTCTAACCTGCTGTAAGACAATGTCCTTTCTCCCGCTGTGTTTTAACAGCTTGTTCCGGGTGCTGTGGAAGAACATTAGATTGCATCAGTCCAGTGTTTTGAGGTCCTATTGGACATCTTCATTTTTGGAGGCTCTGGGGTGGCTGGTTTTGGGCATAATCATGCTTAGCTGTCCAGCACATTGTGAAGCCTTTAAAATGGGACTAGTAGGACCCTGGGATTGTGACCCCTTCTTTTCCAAAGCCTTTCCTGAAGTGGCTGCTAAGTTAGCAGTGGACCGAATCAATGAGGACCCTTCTCTAGATCTTGACCAGGAGTTGGATTACATAATCCTACAAGAAGGATGTGAAACGTCCAAAGCCCTGGCTAGATTCCTTGACTTTGAAATAGTTTCATCAGTTTTTGTAGGCCCTCTGAACCCTGGATACTGTGATGTTGCTACATTGTTAGGGAATAATTGGAATAAAGCCATCTTTTCATGGACGTGCATCAACTCTGAGCTGGATGCGGCCATAAATGAGCTTACACTTGCAAGGACCTTGCCTTCCCCAATCAGGGTTTTATTCATTTTAATGAAATACTTTCACTGGGCTCACATTGGCATCATCTCTTCGAAGGAGGATATCTGGGTGGACACTGCGTACCAGCTGGCTAGGGCTTTCAGGAATGAAGGACTTCCTGTAGGAATTGTAACCTCGATGGGTAATGGGGACAAAGACACTGACAAGGCTTTGAAGGAGATTGCAGGCGTTAAAAGCATTAGAAGTAAGTGTTTTATATATTATTTTATTTGTTTGCTAGTTTGGCATCTATTTTACCTAGAAGATTAAAAATATACAGAGTGCAACCCCAACCCCATCAAAGTCAATGGGACTTTTGGTATTGACTCCAGCAGAGCCAGGATTGCACCTGTCTGTAACTGAGACTTCCTTCAAACATTCAAACATCTTGTAGTACTCCTTGTGGAAAGAGTGCTGAAGTGATTTACAGCAGGTGAAGATCTGTCCCAGATCATTTGAGAAGATAACACTTAGCAGAGGCCTATCTAAAAATGACCTTGCAAATTGTACAAAGAGGCTACTGGCTGGTTAGATCCCAGATACAGTTTGCTTTTTCTTTTGACCATTTCTATTCTTTAGTCTGAGCACATCCTTTCAAAGTGCCCATGGTGATAAAAAAGTTAGACTGAAGATGGAATCCAGAGATAGCACATTGTTACAGAAAGGCAGGAGCAATGAGAAAAAATCCTGTACCAAGGCATATGAAATAGCTGCCTCCCTGCTATTTCATATCTTACTTTCTCAAAGTCCTTGGGTGCATGAATTCTATAACCTGTCTTATTTTGTTCAGAGTGGATGGACATAATGCTGTATATTTTAGGATTGTGGTCCTAAACTATACAATGGAGTGACATGGTTGTAGAGGATGAGCCACAGAGGTATGTTTTGCTAACTGAAGGGGCATCCTGGAGTTTAGGTTATACATATACCAGCATTAGAAATAAGTGTTTTATGTCAGGAGCTAATACAATCTACGATATACCAGGAGCTAATACAATCTCAGAAATAGGAGTATGTGAAGAAAGCAGCGCAACAATCCATCCTTGGATTGGTTTAGATTTGGTCTGGGATGAAAGGACAGATTCAGGCTGAAGTTTCAGATTCAGCGACTTGGGAGTTGTCCTCACAGGTGTGTCACCTATCCAAGACAGAAACGGTGCAAGGGGAGGGGAAGGAGTCAAGACCCTTGTGGTTTTAAACTTGAAGTAGATCCAAATGCTGTTCCTCAAATGGAAAGGGTCACATCTTGGCTGGCCATTGTATAATGGTGCATACACAGTATGGAGGCACACAAGAGGCCCCTCACCCCCAGCGACCCAGTGGTCAGCCACAGCTCCTTGATTATCACTTCTGCCCAAAGGGTGGCAAACTTTCCTGGGGCATAGTGCCTCTTGGAGGGTCCAGGCTCAGAGTAGGCCTGTTATTAAAAGACCATTTGGCTCACCACAGTTAGAATTTCAGCTTCC
>NW_017729032.1:3453511-3462146 GCF_001723915.1 Gavialis gangeticus | reverse complement strand
TCCAGGCTCAGAGTAGGCCTGTTATTAAAAGACCATTTGGCTCACCACAGTTAGAATTTCAGCTTCCTATTGAGATGAGAGCTCGTAGGATGCGTCTCTGGGTGGCATGCAGCCATCTCCTCAGAAAGACGGCATTGGCGTCACATAGTTTCTTCCAGACAGTTCTATGAGGGTGTTGGTGGCAGAACAAAAGGAGGACAGTCCCATAGACCGTCCTTCCTTCATGAGAAGCCTGAGGGCTTTTTTTGCACTAGAAGAGCTCAAAGCATCCTGGGCAATCCCCAGCAGGGCTTCAGCTATAATGAAAGAGATGACTTGGGGCCTCAGTTGGTTTGCTGGAACCCTAATTTGAAGGGTCTTCCACAGTCACGGTAGGTGGTAAAAGTATCATAGAAAAGGAGGGAGGTGACCCTAGAGTGAGTTGACAATTGAGGAGTCAGATTGGGATGGAGAGAGAGACCCTTATTTGGGACTGGTAGCTGAAGTGAGACAGGGAGGAACAGGGGTGGTAAATGGCCCCAAAGGGAGGACAAACTGAAGAAATAAATGCATGATGTAGGTCTGAGCTCTAGGGCAAGTTTAGCCAACCTGGCCTGAGGCTTCTCTGATCCACCTGTTAGCCATAATCGCCTACTCAGTGCTCTTCAGACATTAAAGATTCAACTGAGCTTGTGTGAAAAAAGAAAGTAAACTCTTTCCAACTCAAACCCTTTTGCTCTGGTCTAACCACAGCCCAGTGAGGGACAGGAGCATCATCTGCCTTTAGCTGATGAGGACACAGATGCACAGTAAAGGCTTGTACGAGGTCACACAAGAAGTCAATGTTAGAACCATATTTGGGACTCAAGGTCTTCTTGGTCCCCTGGCCAGTGATCAGATCACACAGTCTACCCAGGAGCTGGATTTAGATACTGACTTCCAGAAGTGCTCATAGGGAGGGCTCATGCTGTCAGGCACAATTAATTATAGAGACAGTTGCTAGATTCCAGCCCTATAATTGCAGTAGCTACCCTGGTTTCTCGTGTCTGCCTTGTAGACACATTCATTACAGCTCTGAGGTGAACATGTCATATTACTCTATCTACAATTAAAAATAAAATGGTACCAAGTTCCTTCTGAATAATTTATGCCTCCTAATCTATCTCTGGGTGAACAACTTTCATTTGCAGTATTTCCCTAGTTAACTGTGATAAAGAAATGCATGCTTTGCAATCGTCTCCTGCAGCAACTTGATGATAATCAACCATGAGTGACTGGTGCCTCTTGAATCTCACAAGGGTAGGGGGAGGAGGGGGCACCCACAGAAGCCACCAACCCTGTCAGGGGGGGCACCAGCCCTACTGTGTCGGCTGTCGGGGGGGCACGTGCACCCCTGTGCATCCCCTACCAGTCGCCTGTGTAATCAACACAGTCTAGAGAGGTGTTGAATTTTAGGATTATAGAAAAGTAGGGCTGGAAAGGACCTCAGGATGTCATTTAGTCCAACCTCCTGCTCATGGCAGGAACATCCTTATCCAAAACATCCCAGACATGGGCTTGTCTAACATTTTCCTAAAACAGTAGAAATAACCTTATCACAAGGTAGTTAGCTGTGTTAGCCTGCAGTCAAGAAGAAGGTAGGGCAGGATGGCATCTTTGCAACTAAGTGCTTCAGAGAGGCATAAGCTTTCATAGGTGACAGTCTGCTTCATCCAGTGTTATGAATACTGTTCACAGTTCCTAAGATGCCACGCTGCCCTGCCTTCTTCCCATCCAAGTCCGAGAAGTCTACCATGAAACCCACAGCGCTTATTTCAGGAGAGTAGGTTGGAGATATCTTTATGGCTCCATCCAAAGCCCAGTGGAGTCACTAGGAAGCCTCAGCTCCTTTAGCAAGGTCCCAGGGCCTTCCACAAAGACCTCAGCAGTTCTGCTGTCTTTCGCTCTGCAGAAAGAGACTCACAAAAAGTTTTTTTTCCTCTTTTAGATTTGTCCCTGCACTGCCCAAGAAGTTGCTTTTTTACACAGAATCTCTTCCCAGTGTTCCCCACTTGCAGCTTATATGAGCAGTCTGAGCTGACAGTCTCAGCATACCCCATCATTGGGCTGAGCAGACAGCATGCTTGGCTTGTGGCCTCCCTAAAAAAAATCATCATGCTCTATAGCACGTACAGATAGACCCAAGCTTCAGATTTTCCAGCCTCCAGCTAACCAGCCCACCAGATCTCAGCCCCCTGGGCAAATGCATTATGTGTGGGATGGACCTGTGTTGGATTTGATGTTTCAGCTCAGGCTGTCCATTCTCCATGGTGCTATTTTGTGTGCAGAAATAAGAAAACTCAATAACGCTCTCTATGATTTTCTTGTTTTAGTTATCATTATGTGCATGCATTCTGTGCTCATTGGAGGGGAAGAGCAGGCGGCCTTGCTCACAAGAGCTCATGAAATGGGAATAACAGATGGAAGATACGTCTTTGTTCCATACGACACTTTACTTTACAGTCTCCCTTACCAAAACAATTCGTTCAATGCTTTTGACAACAACCGTAAGCTCCAGGAGGCATATGATGCTGTACTGACTATCACGATGGAGGCTGAAGAAAGGACATTTTACGATGCATTCAGGGAAGCTAAAGAAAGTGGTGAAATCCCAATGGAGCTAGAAACCGAACAGGTAAGCACTTTTTCTACCTTGGGAGTCACTTGTACCCCCTGGCTGGATAGAGGGGTCAATGATTAAACAGGTGTCAAGCAAATGATGAGGAAGCTAGATGTGATTGAAAAAATATGTTGTGCACTTTGAAATAAACACTGTCCACATTACTTTGGCAAGATGTTACCAAGAATCCTCTACCCCGAATAGAATCTGCATTTGAGATAATCCAGCTGTTTTGCTTCTGAGGAGCACAGCTGTGTTGGAAGGTCATGGAGGATAAAAAGGCATCTTTGAGGGAGCCCATTAAGGGCTATATGCAGTAGGACCAGAACTCAGTTTTGTCCAGAAGGGAAGAGACCCAATGGATTTGTTGAAACAGTAAGGCAAGGACATTGCTTGGTCAGCATTTTGAGGTTTTACACCATGATTGTAACTGGGTACCTGGATCTTAAAATGGGAGTTTGGCCTACCCTAACCTAAAACTAATCAACTACTCCCATTTGAGATCAATCAACCAATTAATTACAAAAATCACCAGTGGGACAGCAGGGAATGTGATTGGATGGGGGGGGGCTTCTGCAGCAGACCCTGAAGCAGCAGTGAAGGATAAAAGGGAACAGCCTCTAGGCCTCAAAGCCTCCTTAGTCTAAGGGAACAGCTCCATTTTAATATTATTTTGTGGGTTTTAATAGTAAACTGTGCCTTGAAAGAAGGGCCTAATGGTATGGTGGAGATAAGCTACATGGTCCCTGGGATCCCACAGGTGCAAACCCTGAGGAGCCCCTTTAGAAGACCAAGTGCCTTGTGACTTGCTGAAAATGGCTGCAGAGATGAACGTTGTGGGCTCAGCCCTTCCTGCAACACAGCAGTTTCACAGCATCTTTGTAAAAACTTGTTTGAATGAAATAAAAGCATCCATACATTAATGCATTTGGGTTTAGCTAAGAGCCACTTGGAGCCCCATTACTTTAGAGGCCTAGGAAATGTTCATGTTGGCATTTAGATGCCAGGATTAGGCAACAGCTGGTTCAAGGTTTTAAATTAGGGTCTCACATACTTAATGTGTCATTGCAGTACTTAAGCAACTCACCCTGGGAGGCACAGAAAGCGTGTAGCAAAATCTGATTGTTATACGCCGATGGCAGGCCCAGGCCCCCCAGGAACTGCAACCCTCACCGCAGTGACTTGAGAGAAGTCACCAAATGTACATCCACTACTTATGTGGGACAAATCATGAGGAAACAGGAACAGGAGTGCAGGTTACAGGTCAACAGCTAGGCTGCCAAGGGAGGACACCTAGCAAAGAAATCCAGCTACTCGCTGTCCCTTGAATGTATCTTAGCCATTGGATGGTGCCCAGTGAAACTTTGCCTGGAGAAGTGCATGGGCAAGGGAAAGGAAGACACCCCTACAATCACCCAGGTGGCAAAGCAGGAAATCGAACCTGTCCCCTTAGTCACGGACCAGTGCCCTGCCCACTGTGAGCTTTAAATTAGATGAAAGCGGGGGATTGCTTTGATACTGGTGTCAGTGTAGCATTAACTTAATTTCTACTGTCTTTTCAGGTCTCTCCACTCTTTGGAACAATTTACGATGCCATCTACTTCATGGCCAAAGCTCTTGAGAATGCTCGAAAGGAAGGGGATGCAGTTTCAGGACCAATTTTGTCAGAAAACATCAAAAACCTGGACTTCCCTGGATTCAGCCAGAGGATACGCACAGACAACGGTGGGCAGGGGCTGAACAACTATATGGTATTGGACACAGTGGGCCAAGGGAACCAGCTTTTTCCAACCTACTTGGTGGACATGTCTGCTAAATCGGTGCAGTTCTTAGGCCGACCGATACACTTCCCTGGCGGATCCCCACCGAGACCAGACTCCGGCTGCTGGTTTGATCAGAACGGCGTATGCAGTGGAGGTAAGATATGAAATATTGGGTTTATGCAGAGGTGGGTCAAATCTGCAGGCACCCAAGACCAGGATCTGAACCCTCCCCAAACTGCAAACTTGTTCTGACCCAAGAGTTTGCCTTAGTCCACCGCAGAGATGACCATGTACCAAGTCAAATGGCCTGAAAGTCCAGGATATCTGGACCTAGGCCATCTCAAGTGACCCCATCAGACTGTGACTGCACAAGTTCCAGTTTTGAATGTTACCTTCTCTTGCCAGCTTGCCTCTGTTCTGGCTTCCTCCCAGCCCCAGCCGCATTCTTCATCACTAGCCTTGGTCTCCATTTTCAGCTCTCCACTTGCTCTGTCCTTTCCCCTAATAGCACAATAACTCCCGTCTCCCTCCACTCCACCTAAGCCCCGTACAATTTTGAAGAGTCCCATCCACCTCCCAGAAAAGCAGGGAAGACTAGAATGCAGCAGTCATTTCTCTGTTTGTGCATTGCATATTTTTCCCTTACCCCACGAGTTATGGGAGTTTCTATGGGATAAAGCCCATGCCCAGTGGCAAACAGGAATACAAAATAGTTTTAGACTCGTTGCTGCTATGCATTTATTGTCACTGATTATCAGCTGCGTTGTCTACTGTGGTCAGTGAGTGGCAAGGATGACTTATCCTGTATCTTTGTAGAGTACCTAGCAGCACGGTTCCTCAACTGCTATGTACTCAGGCAGAAGTGAATATCCAGCTATGATGTCGGTAGGCGAATTGGTGACTGCAAAGTAAGCTAAGGTGTGAATTTCCACAGCATCAGGTACTCCGTAGTACCTGCCTCTGCATGTGATCGTACCCCATGGTAAATTAAGGCAAGCTTATCCCTCACTGAAAATGGAATAAGTGCATGCATTAGCACATGCAGAGTTCACACTGTGGCCTAAATGGCAATAACTGTTTTGTGCACCAAAAGGATTAAAGGCCCAAATCGGTTGGCTGTCCCGATTAGCAGCAGCTTCTCCAGGTAGCTAATTAGCAGGCTGTAAGGATCACTGGAAGCTTATCTCAGCAAGAAAAAATAATCACAGAAAATTATTTGAGGCGTAGCTGGTTACAGAGGTGGCAATCAAAGGCTCTGAGCAATAGCAGTCATTGAAGCCTGGCTGGATACGTGGGAACTTTGGTACCAATCTTGCCTTTTTGCCTTTGCACTGCAGTAATAAGGGTGCAATCAGAGGGTTGCAACAGGAGGCCAAAACCCTAGGAGAGGATTACTCTTAGGCTACAGTTAATGTATTTAGTGGCAACACAGAATTATGCCTATTTTTCCTGGCCAGGCCAAGAGTGGGTATATAGCAGTCTAGTCCTACTGGGGTCAGAGCTACATTGATTTACAACTATAGGCCTGCCCTTTATCCGTTAGGTAGAAATCATAATCCCACCTTGCAGAGTTATGCTGACAATTTCTGTAATTATACTTAGGGGCCAGTCCTGCTGCACTTACAACCATTGGTTTCACTGAAGAATCAGAATTAGTGCTTAATACCTACGCAGAAATATGAAGCTTCAAACATTTGTCAATAGTGGTTAGCTTTTATTTCTAAGATTCACTTTTACTGGTGGAATCCAACCCAGGTCACAGCCTGGCCCCTGGTCGGAGAGGGTTGGACATGTGGTTTTAGCTCAAGATAGTCTTTGTCAAGTGGTTGGGCTAATGGAGGAAAGAGCAAGGCTCCTGGGTCCTATTTCTGGTTTCGGCATCATCTTGCAGTGGTACTTGAGACAGACAGGCTTACAGATGTTGCCATTCAGCAAATCAGGAAAATGGGGGAGGGGAGACACTCCAAAGGTTGTCATGAGTTTTGGCTTCTGTTGTTTTGAGAGCCCTACACAAAATGCACTCTTCTGCTAAGTGCTAACCGTCCATTGTGAATCAATGCTTTCTGTTCACCCTAGCAGCGAGGTGCAGCAAGCATGCAGTGCTATAGCATAGTGCTTTGCTTCTGGTCAGTGCCCATGCAGAAAGGTGGACATCGGGTCTGGGATTCCCAATTGAGCATGCGATAATGCTGCCCACATCCCATCCCCAGTAAAGGTTTTTCCATTTTACAACACCAGCACCCTCTCTCTCTGGAACAGCAAAGGCAGCAGCCTCCAGCTAGTATGACCAAGTCAGGTCTTGGTGGTGATGTTAGACATGCAGAAGCTGACTTTGGTCTGGCTGTTTTTTAAAAGAGTATGACGGCCTCATTGAGGCATTGAAAGCAAACCCTGGGTCTCTTCTATATATATGACCACAACGCTGAGCAACTGCTGCACAAAATAAAGACCCTGCTCAGGCTGAGCTACATCATTTTGAGCTAAGGGGATGCTTCCAGGATCTGGCTTAACACCAGCAAGCAATCAATTGAAAATGGATCTTTAAAAAGTGCTGAAATCAGATCTAAGTAGGAGACTCCATCACAAGAGGGAGCACCAATTAATTAAATTCATTTACTATAACTAGTAGCTGAAGTGGGACAACATTACGTCTAAGTCTATCTCCTGGCTGAACCCACCACAGCAAGTGTAGCTTGTTATCTAAAGCAGTCTAGATACACAGAAATAATATCCCTCATACTGGGGATACATAATAGGGCTCCAGGCAGGCTCATGTGGCAGAAGGTATGGACATACAGAAGACAGAAGGAAGAAAGGGAAACTTATTGAAGATCGGCTCAATCCGCTGTAACGGTGTTGTTTGTCTGCTCCTTTTCCATGGCAAAAACATTTTAAACCAGGGCATCTTATTCCTGGAGCAAACAGAGTTATGTCACCATAGTTTAGGTGGGTTTAAAGCCTGTCAGGAATAGAGGCACCAGATTAGCTGATGCAAGCTTATGCAGTAAGGGGATAGATAGACATAGCAGGTATATGAGTATTGAATGATGCCAGTATAAGTAGTTAGACCTGCTTCCTCCTATAGCAATAGGAGCATGGCAAAGCAGTTGAATTTTAATGTTGTTTCTTTCAGGGTTAAAGCCCTAACAATTAAGCTTGCTTGTATTGCTACAAGAGCGCACAGGCAGACACATCATGACATCTCATGGGAGCTCCTCAGTGATAGCGCCATCTCAAAGGGAGCTGGTTATAATCTAGTGCCAGAGGTAGTGATAAGACATGGAGGGAGAAGACTCCACCTGGAAAAGTCTCTTCTCCTCCCAGGCCAAAGCTAACCCAGTTCCTTCACCCACCCCTAACCTTATCCTCGTGACTTCAAGCCAGTCTGGTATTCTCACTGCAATAGTCCTTTTCCCTCACAGGGTCTGCCTTAGTCTCCTCCAGCTCTCGTGGAGAGGCCCAGACTGGAAACCCCTAGACAAGGCTCAGTCCCAATCACCACCCTCCTGCACAAGGCCTTGGTCTTCTCCCATTTCAACTCTCTACCTCCTGCCTCCCACAGCTCCATGCAACTGCCCCAATGCCTCCCTTTATGTAGTCCTGACCACATGATCCATCTGTCGCATGCCCTAGATCAATGCCTCCCACCAGTCTCTCTTGGGGGCTACATCTCCCAAAATCCTTTGCCTTGAAGGGCTAAGCCCCCAGCTGCCACCATCTTCTCTTGAAGGGCCAAAACACTCTTGTTCTAGAGGTTGCCCTGTACCAATAAAGGATTTCTAGCAGCGTGGCCTAAATGTAGAGATGACACATGTGAAAGAGAACAACCCCCTAAGTCTGTTTAGTAGCTACAGGTGAAATAGCACCATTTGCAGTAGGTTGCCCAACATTTCCCATTATATCTATGACCTATTCCTTGGCCATAAATATGCCTCTGGATGACCTATTTTGAAATTTAAGTTCAATGTAAATGTTTCAGTGACAAGGTCAGGGCGAATATACTGTCTACCTTGTGTTAAAAAAAAAAATCTTGCAGCTCTTCACAAAGACTTCATAGGAGCTTCATGTTTTGGAGCAGGGACTCTGAATCTGGCAGTGGGGTTGGCCTAGTGTCAGCTGGTGGGGCTGGCCTTTTGGTACCCCAGGTTTACTTGAGTACACTAAGTTGTAAAACCTCAAAAAAATTCTTGTGCTGTATATGGTTGGTAAATGGTGAGGGACTAGAGGGGAAATC
>NW_017729032.1:3442975-3448511 GCF_001723915.1 Gavialis gangeticus | reverse complement strand
GCTAGAGAAGTTGCAGGGGAGTGGCAGTGGGTGCTGGAAGCTGGAGAAAGACTCCAGGACAGCTAAGAAGAGTTGGGAAGCTGCAGGGGGTGGGGGGAAGGGGAGGATTACAAGAGGTGTGGAGGAAGTGTGAAAACAGAGAGATGGACAGCAAAAACTCACAGGAAAAGCAGCAGGTGGCAGGGCAGCTAGTAGGAGCTGGGAAGCTGCAGGGGGTGGGGGGGAGCCTGAAAACAGAGAGGAGTTCATTGGGAAGTGCAGGAGAGTAGGAGAAGATGAAGATAGCAACACAGTGGGAGAACATAAGTAAGAGATGGAGAAAGGACAGAAGAAGTAGGTGGGCAGCGACAGGGGCTGATGGGCAGATACTAGGAAGGGGTAATGGCAGAGGGGAGCCAGGGGATGATTAGGGGAGGTAAGGCAGAAGGAGGGCACAACAGACACCAGAACTAAACCCTCTAGGTCCTAGTCTCACCCTTCATTTGCCGTCTGGGACATAGCTATGAAACATCCTGGCAACGTATGGAGCTCCATCCTTTCTACTGAGAGATATGCATGGTAGATAACAACCTTCTACTGCTGCCAGATACTCTGTTGTCTCGCTCACCAAGTAACACTATGGATCTAGAGGTCCCAGCCCTTCTGATGACCAATGTGGCAGTCAGTGGGAGTCCATGGGCTGAAAATTTTGCATTGTAGTTTCTAGGATTTTTTTTCTTCATAAAAGTTTAGGGAAGGGATTAAAAGCGGCATCAGAAAATGGTTGCACTCCGAGTGAGAGAATAAAAGCTGATGGTGCAGCCCTCATTCTGTCTCTTAATCCATCCACATTATGATACTACCTTTATGCACGTGGTCACACACTTTTTCCTGCACATCTGGTGCACTGAATGAAGTAGGGGTCCAATGACAAAAGCAGGATGTGGTGATGTAATTCCAGGGCATGTCCTTATTCAGGGCTGTCCCTCTTGTGAGTGGCCAGAGGCTGCACATCCAAGGGCTCCCCCAGGTCCCAGGGATGCTGTGCCTCACCTCTAAGGGCAGGGGTAGGAAGCAGTAGCTGAAGGAAGTAATGGGAGCCCAGAGAAACTAGTGCCAGCAGCAGCAGGAGTGATCTTGGGAGTGGTACCCAGGAGGGAGACCATGGGCTGTGAGTTAAGTCCTCAGAGGCTGCATGCAGCCTGTAGGCTGCCAGTTGGACAAGCCTGTCCTAATGTATGCGAGAAGGCCAAATTAACACCAAAAGGCAGCCCCTCATTTTTGGGTGCTCGGCTTTGTAACACTAGCATGGAGGCAGGGGTCATGTCATTGTCTATCTCCTAAAATCGACACTCTTTCTGATCTGTTTTCTCCCTTCCACGTAGGTATTGAACCTATGATGGTGATGCTGGGACTGGTACTGATAATTATCCTGGTGCTGTGTGGTGCAGGTCTTGCTCATCTCATCAGGTGATCACTGCCGTAATATTTTTGATTGCATGCTTGCTTGTTTGCCCTTCTTTCCTGTTTCGGGGTAGAGTTTCATCAGTAGCCCTGAGGCCACTCAGAAGCTTCCTGCAATGGGCCAGATCTCTATTACGTTCCCCACCGCTCCGCATCTGCTCTCCAGCTGCCCCAGACCTCTCCATGCAGACAGCGCAGATCAAATACTGTCGGCTGCACACAGCTCCGTGAACAACATGGCGCTACACGGATTGTGTAACGTCCTGAGTAGGACCCAGAGTTGCACTAATCCACTCCGGGTTTTGTACAATAGCTAGGCTGTGACTGATCCACCCACAGGGATTTTGTGCGGATTAATTGGCTGATGACTCTAAAGTGCCCAGAAGGTGACTAGTTCTGCGGAAGTGCTAAGTATGCAGTTGTTTCTCTTATTCAGGTAGAGGAGACTGCAAACGGTGCGGTGCTGATTATAGGCTCTTCCATGCTAAATGCTATTCTGCTTATTCCACGTTGTTCTGTACTGGGTTTCTTCCCTGAAGCATCAGCTACTGGTATTCTCAGGGTTTCTAAAGGAGCACTGGCCTGCTCCTGTACAGAAATTTTCACATCCCCTATTCTGGTAACTAGGGCTGAATCCTGCCCCCTGAGCTCCATCTCCGTTCCTTTCAAAGAACATGAAATACAACCATTTTCATGGCAGCCACTGTATACGCCTTTAAGGGCTTATCCTGGATTGCTGACTTCAATAGGAGCCTTGCCATTGATTTCAATGGTGGAAGAACTAGGGGTAGTAGCAAGCCACGTTGTGGGCAACCAGGGCACCTGTCCCAGGCACCCACTGAGAGGAGGAGGATGGAAAATGCAGCTGCTGTCCCTGCCAGGCTGGCCTTGCTGCTGCTCCAGTCCAGGGTGCAGACCCTGGCTGCTAACGTCTCTGAATAGGGGCCTTCAGTTGCTATGGGTGTGCTTCAATCCAGTCTATTTTCCCAGCTCTCTCTGCTTCCAGCTAGCTCTGTTATTTTTATCAATGACTACAGCTAAACAGGTAACAAGGAGAGCGTGAAAGATGGATGGAGGAGTCAACAGCAGGACTTCCACCCCCAAATCATTTAAGTGAAGAAGGGGTAGGAAGGGCTCCTGTTTGGTACTTGATGCCCCAGGCCCCATGGGAGAAACGTGTGGTCAGCCTCAGCAAACCAGCTCCAGGGTGCACGTAGGGTCAGACGCTAGCATGCTGATCACCACAGACACAGTCATGACGCCGTAAAAGGCTTGTTCTCCTTTCCAACCATACCTAATAAATGGCAATGGATAAATACCAATCACTGAGGCCTGGAGCCAAATATTCAAGGTATGCTGGATAGATTCTTCCTCCCAACCTAGGCCAGCCCTGGACCCCCAATTAGAAGCATCTCTTGAATTTTTGATCTTTCTCCCAAGTGCAATAGCCCATGCTGCCCACACCAACCCAGGGTGCCTGGCATTGAGTAGCATCCTAACCTGCTCCTCTGCCCGAGCACACTGCTGCCTCTGGACCCTTTCCAGCTGCAGGATCCAAGGACTTTGCCTTAATCCTTCCTGACTAAAAAAACCCCTGCTCTCTCTCTGTCTCCAAGCCACTAAGCTGTATAAATAAGAGCAAGGCTCGCTGACTGCTTCTAGCGGAGGCTGTTCCCAGAGGTACCAGACCTTGTTTTTGTAAGTCCACTTATGAGTCACGATGAACTTTCAACCCCAAAGTCAACAGTCTGAAGGAGATGATGATCTAACACGAAGGAGGGGAGTATATGAACACAAAGACTCAACCTGTGGTGTGTGAGAGAGTATGGACTGATTCATAGATTCATAGATGTTAGGGGCTGGTAGGGACCTCACGAGATTATCGGGTCCAGCCCCCCTGCACTTGGGCAGGAAAAACTGCTAGGGTCAGATGACCCCAGCAAGATGCATGTCAAGATATTTTTTTAAAGATCTCCAGGGTATCTTTTTTTATCTTTGATGCTGCCCTGGAGGGGAAGGGAGCTGGACCCTGACCCCGGCCTCTGACCCCACTGCTGTTGATCCAGTCTAATGAATATTACTCATTCAATCTATGACCCCAGCTAACTTCCTGCCCTTTGGGCAGGGGGCTGGACTCGATGATCTTCCTAGGTCCCTTCCAGCCCTAATGTCTATGAAATCTATGCAATCTAATGAATATTGAATACAAGATGCAGAAAAGACCCCTGCTCAAGGCAGGAAAGTGTGTGGACTACTATTCTATGGGAAAAGGTGGGTGGGCTCTTCTCATCCCCTCCTTCCAGCAGGGGCCTGGATGATCCTATGCTACCGGGGTAGAAATAGACTTCAGCTACCAGCGAATGCCAAAAACGGCACTGACATTGCTACAAAAGTGCCACTAAGGTGCACAAAGGTGAAAGAGGATTTAGCCTTATGTGTCCACTTAGTCTTTACACAGGTGTAAAGGCAGGTTACACCAGAGTAAACATGTCACGTGTCTAAGTCCTCGGAGGGCTGGCTCCCCAGGTTGCGGGAACCAGCTGAGCCCCATGGAGGTCAGTGGAGACAGCTCAGTAGGTGTAGCCCATGCATCCTTAGATTAACTGATACCCCGATGGAACATGTACGTGAAGAACAAAGACTTCCTTGCATACGTGGGTGTCAGACAAAAATACGTTGCGGTCTAAGCATTAATACGTAACTCTTAAAAATGCCTTTTCATTTCTGTTCTTGCCATGCCCCCGCTCTTCTAGCTCTACAGAAGATGCTTTACAATCCAATCACTTCACAGAGCTCGGGGGGCAAAGCCAGAAGCGATATATAAACAGTGGATGCAAACTTCATGGCACAAGTCGAAGCAAGTCTTAAAGGAGCATGAAGTAGTAGCAAGTGGAAGTTGCAGTCTTGGATTTCCTTTGCCTGATTTCCACCTCCCTCTGAAACAAACCCTCTGAATCCAGAGCAGCTGATGGAACAGGGAAACTCTGCAGAAAGTCAGTGCCAAGTTCAACCATGGTGTCAAGTGGAGTCAGCTCCATTCATTTCAGTGATTTGATTTGCTGGCTCTTGGATTAAACTGGGACCAGCTGGGAAATGTTATCGGAGCTTGACTCTCCCCAGATACTCAGCAGTTCCCAGAAGCACAGACAGGATGCTGGCAGGTTGTCTTTTTACATCAGTCCAGAAAACACCTGCCAAGCTGTTTGTATGTTCTTCTCTGAAAGGGCCTGTCAGTAAGTACTTTTGCTAACAAGCCGAATGCCCGTTGCCAAATCACATGCTTTTTTTACCGAGTGTCTGAGCTTGACTCAGATGAAATCAATAGGAACTTGAATCACTGACCTGGACCTCAGTTCCCCCAGGACCTGGACATGTGAGATCCATATCAATGTCATTTGCATTGGTTTTACACATCAATATAAATTACACTAGGATCTATCAAGAAGCAAGGATGTCTTAGGATGATATCTTTTACTGGATCAACTATGTCATTGGGACTAAAGTTAGAGAGGCTTTCGAATGTAAGACATTTTTTTTCAGGTCTCACATTCAATGTCTTGCATTCAGAAGCTTGTTTAATTTTATCTCAATGGCATAGTTGGTCCAATAAAAGATAGCACCGTAAGAAATCCTTGTCTCTCGCACCATTTCTGGGCCATCACGACTACAACATCACACTGACACTACTAGGAGCTAAAACAGACAGCTATCTCAGGGCAGCTGTCCCATGAGGTGCTGTAACAGTACCCTGACACTAGGGTTGCCTATACACATGCCCAGAGGTGGGAGGGGAGCATTTTAATTAGAGTGGTTCCCAGGCAGCCCTCTAATTAAAACACTGCAGCATGATGTGCATAAAGCTCTCACATGTTTAAAAATGGCTGCAGCACACTTTATCTAAACCTCATTTAATGAGGTTTAGTTAAAGCACCCCATGGCCATTTTTAAACATGTAAGGGCTTAATACACATGATGCTATGGTCATGAGTGACTGGGGGGGCCTCCTGAATCTGGGGGGGCACCTGTAGAAGCCGCCACCAGCGGCCCTGTCGGGGGGAGCACCAGCCCTACTGACAGCATCAGTGTTGGCTGT